>NC_080112.1:77741162-77911372 GCF_950005125.1 Chionomys nivalis | reverse complement strand
GTATTAACTTCTAAGTAGGTTATTAAACCCAGTTTTTTTTTTTTTGTTTGTTTTTGTTTTTTGAGACAGGGTTTCTCTGTGGTTTTGGAGCCTGTCCTGGAACTAGCTCTTGTAGACCAGGCTGGTCTCGAACTCACAAAGATCCGCCTGCCTCTGCCTCCCAAGTGCTGGGATTAAAGGCGTGCGCCACCACCGCCCGGCTAAACCCAGTTTTTATGAAGTTTACTGAGAATTTCTGTGTTAATATTTTTCAGAGAAAGTGGTTTGTTTTTTTCTTCATTCAGTGAATTTGTCAAGTTTTGGGGTTTTCTTTGTTGGGATGCATTTTATTATTGCTTAAACTATATGTTATGGATATATTTCCGTTGTTTATATCCTATAGATTTAATTTAGTTAGGTCATATGTGTGCAATAGCAATGTAACTGTTGATTTGGGCAATCTCATTTTTTGTTATAAGCATTGTTCTATCTCTTCAGTTCATCAATTCTTTGTTTTATTATTTTTGTCTTTATTTGATTGATTTCTGTTTTTATCTTTTATTGCTGTTGAGTTTTGCTTACTCTTGCTTTACTAATACTATAAGGTACTTCATTAGGCTATCCTGTGTGATAGTTCTATTATTTTATAATATATTTTATTAATTATTTGAGCATCTCTTACAATGTATATTAATTCACATTCATCTATGTATTAGTTATGGTTACTGTTGTGAAGAAACAACCCATAACCAAAAGCAATTTGAGACGGAGAGGATTTATTTTGCTTAACACTGCCACATCTCTGTTCATCATTGAAGAAAGTCAGCATAGGGATAGAAACAGAGCAGGAATCTGGAGGCAGGAGCTGATGCAGGAGCCATGGAGGATTTCTGCTTATTGGCTTGTGCCTCATGGCTTTATAAATCTTCTTTCTTACAGCATCTAAGATCACTGGCCCAGAGGTGGTACCACAATGGGCTGGACCTTCTCACATCAATCTCTAATTAAGAAAATGTCTCCTCTGCAGGACTTCCAAGCTTTGCAGAATGTTTGGCTGTGGGACTTTGCATCTTTTCCCATCAGTTGCTGGAGGAAGTCTCTTTGTTCTTTTTTATGGGAATTCTGCAAGGCTCCAGTTCCAGAACCCTGCAGGTAGGAAAAACTGTAGGTCGAAGGTGTTGTGGCTAGATTGATGTCCCAGTCTTCACTTGAAGCCTTGCCTGGTTATAGAAGATGGCCAGTTCAGGGGAGGAGGGAGGATAGGAGAAATCTGAGGGATCAGAGGGGTCAGGAATACCACAAGAACACAGCCCACAAAATCAATCGACTGGGACTCTTGGGCACTGGCAGAGATCAGGGAGCATGTAGGGTCTTACCTAGGTCCTTTGCATATACATTATGCCTGAGTAGCTTGCTGTTCTTGTGGTACTCCTAACAGTGGGAGTGGGGGCAGTCTTTGCCTCTTTTGCCTACTTGTGGGACCCTTTGCTTCCTACTGGGTTTCCTCATCCAGCCTTGATGTGTTAGTATGTGCCTGATCTTATTGTAGCATGTTGTACCATGTTTGGTTGATATTCCTGGGAGGCCTGCTCTTTTCTGAGGGGAGATGTAGGGCAGGATGGATCTGGGTGTGAGGGGAGGTAGGGGAAATTACTGGGAGGAAGAGAGAGAGGGGAAGGAGGGAGGGGAAACTGTAGGTCAGGGTGTAATATATGAAGAAATTTTAAGAAATGCCTTAATGGCTTGCCTACAGTCATATCTTATGGAGGAAGTTTTTCAATCGAGATTTCTTCCTCTCAGATGACTCTGGCTTGTGTCAAGTTGACATAAACTAGGCAGCACAATTTTCCCTGCCCATCCCCCACCTACCCCTCCCTTTGAGTCTAGTTTGGGTTGACTGGTTATTACTGAGCATGGGGGCCTGATCTAGAGTGTAGTCCATGCACCAGGTGTCATAACATTAAAGAAACTGACTCTTTCTAGCAGCAACCTAATGCCAATAGCTCCTAAATGAGGGGTGGGACGTGGTGCCCATTTCCCCTCCTCCATCCTGGGATTTTGTCTGGCCTGAGTTTGTGCAAGTCTTATACATGCTGTTCATAACTGATAAATGGATAATGAAAAAAATATATATATCGCATTTATATATTTACAATATATATTATTATGTATAATAACTATATATATAGTTTAGACATTGCTTTATTGTCTAAAATGTGATTTCTTTTACAGTTGGTTTTACCTCCTCTTGAGAATAAATATATATTTATTTTGTATTGATTGAAATACTCTGTTTATTGTTACTAACTGTAATTGGTCATGGTATAACTTAACTCTAAAGTTTTTGTGCTAATATTTAATAAATTTTATTTGATTATTATTATTATTACTATTTTATATTATTACTTTAAAAAATACCAATTCAAATTTCTACTTCCTCCCCTCCTCCCACTGCCTCCACACACCCTCCCACCCTTCTCCCTCTAATCCTAAGAGAGGACCAGGCATCCTGTCATGTGGAAAGTCCAAGGCCCTCCCCACTACATCCAGGTTGAGCAAGGTATACATCCAAAGAGAGTAAGATTCCAAAAAGCCAGTACATGCAGTAGAGACAAATCCCAGTGATATTGTCATTGGCCCATCAGTCTGCTCCAACTGTCAACCACATTCAGAGGGACCAGTTTGATCCATGTTCGTTCATTCCCAGTCCAGTTTGGAGTTGGTGAGCTCCCATTAGTTCGGGGCACACTGTCTCAGTGGTGAAACCCCTCATGGTCTTGAGTTCCTTGCTCATACTCACCCTCCTTCTGCTCTTCAACTGGACCTTGGGAGCTCAGTCCAGTGCTCCGATGGGGGTCTCTGTCTCTGTTTCCATCTGTTTTTGGACAAAGGTTCCTATGGTGATATTTAAGATAATCATCAGTCTGACTACAGGGCAAGGTACCCTCTCCTCTATTGCTTAGGGTCTTAGCTGGGGTCATCCTTGTGGATTCCTGGGAATTTTTCTAGAGCCAGGTTCTTGCTAAGCCCATAATGGCTCCCTCAATCAAGGTATCTTTTTTCCTTGCTCTCATATCTGTTCTTCCTCCATCTCAACTATCCCGTTTCCTCAAGCTCTCCCCAAACCTCCCCTTCTCCCATCCTCTTCCCCTTCTCCCCTTCCTTCGATGCCCCACCCCCCATGCTCCCAAATTTTGTCAAGCAATCTTGTCTGCTTCCAATTTCCAGGTGGATCTGTGTTTTTCTTTGGGTTCACCTTATTACTTAGCTTCTCTAGGATCATGAACTATAGGCTCAATGTCCTTTGTTTATGGCTAGTATCCACTAATGAATGAGTACATACCATATTCATAGTTTTGGGTCTGGGTTATTTCACTCAGGAAAATTCATTTGCATGCAAAATTCAAGATGTCTTTTTTTTTCTGCTGAGTAGTTACTCTAATGAATAGATGTGCCACACTTTCTTTATCCATTCTTCTGTCGATGGGCATCTAGGTTTTTTCCAGGTTCAGGCTATTACAAACAATGGTGCTGTGAACATAGTTGAACAAATGCTTTTGTAGTATGATTGAGCATTGAGCATCTTTTGGGTATGTTCCCAAGAGTGATATTGCTGGATCCTGAGGTAGGTTGAGTGCCAATTTTCTAGGAACCACCGCACTGATTTCCAAAGTGGTTGCACAAGTTTGCATTCCCACCAGCAATGGATGAGTGTTCCCCTTACTCCACACCCTTCAGTGTAAGATATCACTAGTGTTTTTGATTTTAGCCATCTTACAGGGGTAAGATGGTATATCAAAGTTGTTTTGATTTGCATTTCCCTGATAGCTAAGGAAGTTGAACATGTCCTTACGTATCTTTTAACCATTTGAAATTTTTTCGTTGAGAATTTTCCATTTAGTTCAGTACCCCATTTTTTTTAATTGGGTTATCTAGAATTTTAATATCTAGTTTCTTGAGTTCTTTATATATTTTGGATGTCAGTCCTTTGTCTGATGTAGGGTTGGTGAAGATCTTCTCCCATTCAGTAGTTTGCCTTTTTGTCTTATTGACAAGCTTCTCAGTTTCAGGAGGTCCCATTTATTCATTGCTGCTCTTATTGTCTGTGCTACTGGGGTTATACTTAGGAAGTGGACTCCTGTGCCCATGCATTGAAGGCAACTTCTCACTTGCTCTTCTATTAGGTTCAGTGTGTTGGATTTTATATTGAGGTTTTTAATCCATTTGGACTTGTGTTTTGTGCATGGTGATAAATATGGATCTGTTTTCATTCTTCTACAGGTTGACATCCAGTTATGCCAGCACCATTTGTTGAAGATGTTTTCTTTATTCCATTGTAAAATTTTAGCTTCTTTGTCAAAAATCAGGTGTTCATAGGTGTGTGGATTAATATGTGGGTCTTCAATTTGATTCTATTGGTTAATGTCTGTTTTTATGCCAGTATCAAGCTGTTTTCATTACTGTAGCTTTGTAATGGAGCTTGATGTGAGGGATGGTAATGCCTCTGGAAGTTCCTTTATTGTATAGGATTGTTTTGGCAATCCTTGGTTTTTTATTTTTTCATATGAAGTTGATTATTGTTCTCTCAAGGTCTGTGAAGAATTGTGTTGGAATTTTGATGGGGATTGCATTGAATCTATAGAGCATGGAGATCTTTTCCATTTTCTGCTATCTTCTTCAATTTCTTTTTTCAAAGACTTAAAGTTCTTGTCAAATAGGTCTTTCACTTCCTTGGTTAGTGTTACCCCAATATACTTTATGCTATTTGTGGCTATTGTGAAAGGTGATGTTTCTTTGATTTCCCCCACAGCTTCTTTATCCTTTGTGTATAGGAGGGCTACTGATTTTTTTTGAGTTGATTGTGTATCCTGCCACATTCACCTGAAGGTATTTATCAGCTGTAGGAGTTCTTTGATAGAGTTTTGGGGGTCACTTATGTACACTATCATATCATCTGCATATAACGAAAGTTTGACTTCTTCCTTTCCAATTCGAATCCCCTTGATCTCTTTATGTTTCTTATGGCTATTGCTAGAATTCGAAGGACTATGTTGAAGAGATTATGGAGAGAGTGGACAGCCTTGTCTTGTTCCTGATTTTAGTGGAATTGCTTTGAGTTTCTTTCCATTTAATTTGATATTAGCTGTCATCTTGCTGTATATTGCTTTTATTATATTTAGATATGATCTTTGTATCCCTAATCTCTCCAAGACCTTTATCATGAAGGGCTATTGAATTTTGTCAAATGCTTTTTTGGCATCTAATGAAATGATTATATGGTTTTTCTTTCAGTTTCTTTATATGATGGGTTATATTGATAGATTTGTGTATGTTGAACCCGTCTTGCATCTCTGGGATGAATGGTACTTAATCATAATGGATGATTTTTTTATGTGTTCTTGTATTTGGTTTGCAAATATTTTTATTGAGCAATTTTTGCATCCATGTTCATGAGTGAGATTGGTCTGTAATTCTCCTTCTTGGTTGAGTCTTTGTGCAATTTTGGTATCAGGGTAACTGTAGCTTCATAAAGAGTTTGGCAAGGCCCCTTCTGTTTCTATTATGTTGAACACATTGTGGAGTATAGGTATTAGCTCTTCTTGGAACTTCTCATAGAATTCTGCACTTAAACCATCTGGCCCTTGGCTTTTTTTGGGGGGGGGGGGAGGTTTTTGATGACAGTTTCTATCTCCTCACAGTATATAGGTCTATTTAAATTGCTCACCAGGTCTTGATTTAATTTTGGTATATGGTGTCTATCTAAAAAATGTCCATTTGTTTTACATTTTCCAATTATTGTGGTGTACAGGCTTTTGTAGCAAGACCTAATGATTCTCTGAATTTCCTCAGTATCTATTGTTATGTCCCCCTTATCATTTCTGATCTTGTTAATTTGGGTGTTCTCTCTCTCCACCTTTTGATCAGTTTGGATAAGAATTTGTCTATCTTGTTGATTTCTCAAAGAAGCATCTCTTTGTTTCATTGATTCTTTGGATTGTTTTCTGTTTCTATTTGTTGATTTCAGCCCTCAGTTTGATTATTTCCAGTCTTCTCCTGGGTGAGTCTACTTCTTTTTTTCCCTAGAGCTAGGTGTGCTGTTAAATAGCTAATGTGAGCTTTCTCCATTTTCTTTATGCAAGTACTTAGCGCTATGAACTTTCCTCTTAGCACTGCTTTCATAGTGTCCCATAGGTTTGGATATGTTGTGCCTTCATTTTTATTAATTCAAGGAAGACTTTAATTTCTTTCTTTATTTCTTCCTTGACCCAGGGATGGTTTAGTATTTGACTGTTCAGTTTCCATGAGTTTGTAGGCTTTCTGGGGGTAGTATTGTTGTTAAATACTATCTTTACTCCATGGTGATCCGATAAGACACAGGTGATTACTCCATTTTTTATTTTTGTATCTGTGGATGTTTGCTTTGTTATTGAGTATGTGATTAATTTTAGAGAAGGTTCCATGAGGTGCTGAGAAGAATGTATATTCTTTTCTGTTTGGGTGGAATGTTCTAAAGATGTCTGTTAAGTCTATTTGATTCATTACATCTGTTAGTTCTCTTATTTGTCTGTTAAGTTTCTTTCTGGTTGACCTGTCCGTTGGTGAGAAGGAGTGTTGAAATCTCCTACTATTTGTATATGGGGTTTGATGTGTGATTTAAGTTTTAGTAATGTTTCTTTTACATATGTGGGTGCTCTTATATTAGGGGCATAAATATTCAGGATTGAAACTTCATCTTGATGAATTGCTCCTGTTATGAGTATAAAGTGTCCTTCTCCATCTCTTCTTATTGATTTCTGATCAATTTTGTTAGATATTAGGATAGCCACACCCGCTTGTTTCTTAGGTCCATTCGATTGGAATAGCTTGTCCCAACCCTTTACTCTGAGGTAGTGTCTGTCTCTGAGGTAGAGGTGTGTTTCTTGTAAACAGCAGAATGTTGGATCCTGTTTTCATATCCATTCTCTTAACCTGTGTCATTTTATAGGTGAATTGAATCCATTGATATTAAGTGATATTGATGACCAGTGGTTGTTAAGTCTGGTTATTTTGTGGTGGTAGTATTTGTATGTTTCCCTTCTTTGAGTTGTGTTGGTGGAGGGTTATCAGATGTCTGTGTTATTGTGGGTGTTGTTAGCTTCCTTGGGATTAGGTTTTCCTTCTAGTACTTTGTGTAAGGCTGGGTTTGTGGATATGTATTGTTTAAATCTGTTTTTGTCATGGAATATTTTGTTTTCTCCATCGATGGTAAAAGAAAGCTTTGCTGAGTATAGTGGTCTGGGCTTGCATCCATGGTCTCTTAGTGTCTGCAGCACATCTATCCAAGACCTTCTGGCTTTCATGGTTTCCATTGAGAAGTCAGGTGTAATTCTGATAGGATTACTTTTATATGTTACTTGACCTTTTTTCTTTTTAATATTCTTTCTTTATTCTGTATGTTTTGTGTTTTGATTATTATATGGCAAGGGGATGTTTTTTTTTTGATCCTGTCTATTTGGTGTTCTTTAAGCTTCTTGTACCTTCATAGGGATATCCTTCTTTAGGTTGGGAAAGTTTTCTTCTATAATTTTGTTGAATACATTTTCTGTGCCTTTGAGCTGTAATTCTCCCCTATTATTCTTAGGTTTGGATTTTTCATGGTGTCCTAGATTTCCTGAATATTTTGTGCTAAGGGTTTGTTGGATTTCATGTTTTCTTTAACCAATGAGTCTATTTCCTCAATAATATCTTCAGTGCCTGAGATTCTTCTATCTCTTGTATTCTCTTGTTTATACTTGTCTCTGTAGTCCCTGTTCGTTTACTCAGATTTTCTATATCCAACCTTCCTTCGGTTTGTGTTTTCTTTATTACCTCCATTTAAGTCTTCAAGTCTTGAACTGTTTCCTTTACCTTTTTGATTTTTTTTTTTTTTTTTGGTTTTCTTGGATATCTTTGAGGGATTTATTAATTTAGTCTAACTTTTTGTTTGTCTTCTCTTCCATTTCATTTCTTTAAGGGAGTTTTTCACTTCCTCTTTAAATGTTTCCATCATTTTTATAAAGTTACGTTTAAAGTCGTTTTTTTTCTACACCTTCTGGCTTAGGATGATCAAGTCTTCCTGATGTATGTCATCTGGATTTTGGTGTTAGCATGTTGCTTTTTGGAATGTTGGAGGAATTCTTCCATTGGTGTCTCCCCATCTCTTCCTTTAAATGAGACCAGCAGTATTATGGCATCTTGGTACCCGTCTTTGCTGTGATATCTGAGTCCATGGGAGTTTTTCTTGTTTTGCTCTCTCTTAGGTCCTCTCAGTATTGGAGCAAGCTCTGTTGCAGGGTTCCAAGGACCTTGCAGGTGAAAAGGCAGGCTTTGGGGCAGGGTGGGTTGGGGAAAAGCCCAGCAGGAACACTCTGCTGGCTGGTCAGAAGAGCCTAGGGAGTTGGCGAGGGGCCCCTGGGTTCTGTCCCACTGGGAAGGTCCCAGAGAGTGGCTCTTTCAGCTGTCCATGTGGCCATTGACTCACCTTTCTGGACCCTTCAGAAGTGGAGCAGGCTGTGTTGCAGGGTTCCCAGGTCCTCACAAGCTAAAAGGCAAGCTTGGGGGCAGGGTGAGTTGGGGGAAAGAAAGCCCAGCAGCAGGAACACTTCCCACTGGCTCTCCTGTCCCCTCAGTACTGGAGCAGGCTGTGTTGCAGGCTTCCAAGGAACTCGCAGGCAAAGGTTTTGGGACAGAGTGGGTTGGGGGAAAGGATTTAATATATTTTAAATATATTCATTGAGAATTTTCTAAAAATATTCATTGTAGCTGCTAATATTCATTGCAGCAACTTCTTCTTGTCCGTCTTCTTCCTCCACTATCCCTTTCTTTTTCCCAGCTCATTCTCCTTCTACATTTGTGTTTGTTTTTCTTTTATGATGATCCAATAAGTTTCACTAGAGTAACATACAGGAACATAGGTGGTTATTTACAGGAGAATGGATAGCTCACTAGTACATACTTTACTGGAGAAAATGTGTTTCTCCTCCTAACTACCATTAACTGCTTTGAAGTCTTGTCTTAGTTTCTCTTCTTGTTGCCACGATAAAACACTCCAATGAACACAATTTAAGGGGGAAAGGTCACAGCTCCAGACTTCACTCAATTTTGGTAGGATAGTCATGTTGGCAAGAGGTTGAAGCACCTTGTCACATTGCAACAGAAATCAAGGGAAGAGAGTAATGAATTAATGTGTGAGTGCCAGAGTTCAATACCCTTTCTTCACTTGTGTAATTTCTGATCCCCAAATCTAGGAAATAGAGCTGCCTACAGAAGATAGCTCTTTTCATATCAATTTATGTAACTAAGATGATCCCTCAGAGTTATTTTTAGAGGCCCTTCACCTATGTGGGTCTAGATTGTGTCAAATTGATAGTTAAAACTCAACATCACAGTTAATGTAATAGTGGCTATTCCTCTGAAGAAAATATATATCCCTACCCCATAACTACCTATTTTCAAGGAACGGTGAAGCTTCAGCAGACCTTTCCCTCTTCATGACAGGGTGTTAGTGGGCCAGGTCTTGTGCAGGTTTAGTGCAGGTAATTCCAGTTGCTGTGATTTTGGTAGTATGGCAGCCATGTTACTTTTGGAAGACCATGTTATGCAGTATTCCACATAAAAGATATATGTGCTTTAAAATCTCTGTGAATTGATTTGAATATTTTAAAATCATAGGCAAATTTTCAGCTGCTTTAACCATCAGGCAAGTACATTTTAAAAACATTTCCTCATTTTTTAAACGTTTAATCAGTTTAAATTTTAATAGCTTTTAATTTAGGGTACTGTGGGGAATGTTCTCTTTACAGAGACGTTTTACCACAGTAAATTCCAATATGATTCAATACATTTTGGAGATCTAAATGTTAATTTTAAATATTTTCCAACAAAACACTGAGTTTATAAAAGCTATGGCATAAATAAGGTGATTGTATTTTCCTTCCACATAAGCCTTTACTCCCTAAATATATTAATGACTAATTACTAGTATCCAAATGTAGTATATATCTAAATGAAGACCGGAAGAGCAACATTCACACTCCTATTCTGTAACAAATCATTTCACAGTAGATAAAGAAATCTAGTGAGACCCAGAGACACACTTGAAAGCCTGTTCTAGAAATAGAATCCTCTTAAGAGCTTTTGTGGCTATTTTGAAGCAGTTACCCTGTTCACAACAAAATCCTCAGTATACTGTCATACAGATCTCTTCGCAAGAACACTGTGGGCACAACAGAGTAGTTTTCCAGTATAGAAACCTATTTAGAAAAAGGGTCTTCTAACGGTGTAAGGCAGCACAGTGATAGTTAAAAGAACATAGCACTTAAGCCCAAGAGGTTTTTACATTATTTGAATTTGAGCAATTATTATTTGCTGCTTGCTGAGTTTGGGTGAAGATGGGACAAGTAAACCTGGAAACGTTCTTAAATATCTGTATGTATAAATGTTCAGGATGGCTGGTGAAGGCTTAGAAGCTAGAGTATGTCAGATCTAGATGTGAACATTTACTCATTTGTATTAGCCACATAAACTTAAATGGATTACTTACCAGTTCTGTGTGTTTATTTTAAAAAGTACAAATTATAATGAATGTAAAATACTAGATAGAGTCATTGTACATCATAATCTCTCAATAAATTTTAACTATTATCATTATGTGACATGTCTAACATTCTTGGAATTATCATTTTTGCACTTTTTGGAAAACGATTCTCATTAAGTGTAGATTTGACAGACATGTCTTAGAATATAGAGACATATAATATATTTATAAAGAAAAAAAACCAAAGCACATAGATTCTCTCCAGAAAGAAACCAGTGCTTACTTTATGGCCATGAGTATGCAGATATCCATTGGAGCATGAGTAACTTGCCACTGTCTATATTGGTAACAATAATGAATTTTGCTTCCTTTGTAGCATGTGACTGCTATATATTTAATTTAATTATTTTTTTTTTAGAATTCCACTCGAGTACTATATTTTCACACTCCTTCCAACTCCTCCTTTGTTCACTCAACCCCTTCTCTTACTCATGACCTCTGTAAGTATTGTCTTATATAAATACACACATGTATATACAGTGTGTGTTTATGTAAAATACAACTGAGTCCACTTAGTATTCCCAGAATGCACTGTAGTACGACTAGTAAAAACCCAGAAACATAATGGAGTTCAAGCTGAAAGATCAGAGAAGCAAATCAGTCAGTCACTAGAGAACTTTTACCTCTATGAAACCTTCAGACTGAAAAGAGAGTGAATTCCTATCTCATCCTGCCTTATATTCCTCTCTAGTGCTGATATTATAGGCGTGTACCACCACTGCCTGACCTGCATGGCAAACTACTGTGGCTACTGGGACTAAAGGTGTGTGCCACTTCTGTCTGGTCTGTATGGCTGGTTGGCTAGTGTGGCTAGCTTTGCACTCTTATCTTCAGACAAGCTTTGTTAGATCATAAAAAAGTCACTATATTTTCCCTTTTTTGTCTAATATAAAAGGAAGGTGCAAGTCTTGATTAGGCAACCACAATTATTGAGATTTAATAGCTGCAGCTTCCCTGTCATGTATACAAAATACTACCTAGCATCAGGTATTTGGATCCTTTGCATTTTTATAATGACTGGTCTGAACAGGTAGCCTCACCAGTGCATTAGTGTTTCTTTATCTTGTGTTAAGAAACAACTACCTAATTATAATTAAGGTAAATTTATTGACCCTAGCAAAGAAACAACTACTTTCCTAAATCGACATATTATAATTTCTAACTATATTCTAAATAATTATTCTTGTAACCAGAGATAAGTGTAGCTCTCATGCCCTCACCTTGATAAAGTTCATGAGTGCCATAGCTTTGTTATGATTAGTAGCCTGTGCTTTACAGCCTCTTTTCCATTGCTCCCTCTTTGCCTGTTATGGTCTTTGAACCTTGAAAAGGGAGACATGGCTGTCCATGTGAGACTGAGCACTTAGCAGTCCCTTGACCAGTCTTGAGCTTTTTCATTAACCATGATTCACTGCAAAAATAAGTTTTATGATCAAAACTAGAAGCATCTCTAGTCTATGATTATAAACATATATATTTAGGAGCAATTTGACAATATGTCCATTTAGCAAAATGAAAATAGTAGATTCACCATTGGTGTCTGTGACCTCTGCAGCTAAGGATCTTTGACAATGTCCACAATGCCAGGTATGAACTCCCTCCTGTGAAACAGGCCCCAGATCTAATCAGAAATCAGTTGACTACTCCATAACAGTTATGTCATTATTGTACAGTAAGCACAGTTAGCCTAGTGTCTTAGCTACAGTTTCTGTTGTTTCGATGAAACACCCTGACCAAAAAGCAAGTTGGGGAGGAAACGGTTTATTTGACTTATACTTCTACATTGCTGTTCATCACTTAAGGGAGTCAAGACAGGAACTTAAGCAGGACAGAAACCTGGAAGCCGGAGCTGACTCAGAGGTCATGGAGGAGTGTTGCTTATTGGCTTGCTTTCCCTGGCTTTCTCAACCTGCTCTCTTTTAGAACCCAGAACCACCAGCTCAGGGGTGGTATCACCACCAATGGTTCAATGGGTTGCCGCCCCCCATCAATTGCTAAGTAAGAAAATAGAAACTGCCTTACAACCAGATCCTTCCCTTCCTTCCTTCCTTCCTTCCTTCCTTCCTTCCTTCCTTCCTCCCTCCCTCCCTCCCTCCCTCCCTCCCTCCCTCCCTCCCTTCCTTCATTTCTTTCTTTTTTTCCTGGTTTTACAGACAGGGTTTCTCTATATAACCCTGGCTGTACTGGAACTTGATCTGTAGACCAGACTGCCTTCAGACTCACAGAGGTCAACCTGCCTCTGCATCCCAAATGCTGGGATAAAAGGTGTGTGCCACCACTGCCCAACAAAGATTTGTCTTTATTTTATTTTTTATATGTATGGATATTTTGCTCACATGTATGTATGTGCACCACGTGCTCACAGTGGCTAATAGCGGGCATAAGATCAATTGGAACTGGAGTTAGCAGACAGTTGTGAGCTACAATGTAGGTGTTGGAAACCAAACCTAGTTCCTCTGTAAGTGCAGTAAGTTCTTTAACCACTGAGTCACTTCTCCAGCCCCATACAACTGGATTATTATGGATTCATTTTTTTTCAGCTAAGGTCTTTTCCTTTCAGATAACTGTAGTTTGTGTGTCGTTGCCGTAAGACTTGCTAGCACACCTAGAAAGGTGCTATTTTTGTTCACAAAGTCAAAAAGGCTGGGAAAGACCACTGCTGATTTTTCCCCTTTAACTTCTTACACAGCAACTTTCAGCATTATGAAAGATAGCCTGCAAAGAAGCTTCCAGCTCAGTTCCAGTATGTTTTTTGTGTACGTTTTAATTATGGTGTGCAATGCCTTCAGCATGAGGGTCTTACCTTCCAGTTTTTGTGGATAACCTAAGGCAGTGGCTGTAATTCGGAAACCTTTCTGCCATCCTGATTAACAACTTCTAGGAAGATATTCTACGTGTATCACTGGGATTTTCTTTTAATAACCTGTTACTTCTTAGATCAGCAATAACCTCACATGCACAGTGCCTTGGTTCAAATACTTGTTTAAATTTTGACTTTTCACTAACTTATAAAATAAGCACACTAATGCAATTACTTCACACACTTTAGTTTTGATTAACATTTCTTGCACACTTCCTTTTATCCTCCATTTTCTCTGCCGCCTCATTAAAATTTGCCAACTCCAATACTCCCTCCATCTGTCTTTATAACCAATATGTATTACTTTATCCATACCCTTAGGGCCTTTCCTTTCCCTTTCCATATTTTGTTTTTTGCTTCCCAATATTTACATACATTATAATTTTTGCAAAATATATGAAAATGCACCACATTGCACATGTGAGAGAGAATATATGACATTTGACTTTCTAGTTCTGTATTACCTTACTTGTTACCATTTACCATTGACTTTCATTAATTTTGTTTTTCTTACAGCTGAATAAGATCTCATTGTGTCTATGTACCACATTCCCATTGTTCACATATCACTTAATGAACATTCAACAAAATTAAAACCATTTTGAGATTCCATCTCCCTCCAGTCAGATTGATCAACATCAAGACTACAGATGATGGGCTGGAAAGATGGCTCAGATGTTAAGAGCACTGGCTACTCTTTCAAAGGTCCTGACTTCATTTCCCAGAAACCATATGGTGGATCACAACCATCCATAATGAATGCTGGTGCCCTCTTCTGCGCACAGGCAGAACACTGTATAAATAATACATAACTAAATCTTTTAGAAAAATAATATACATGACAACAAATTCTGGCATGGATGTGGGGTAAGATGAGCGATTATTCACTTATGGTGGGAGTTTAAACCTCTGCAGACACTTTGGAAATCAGTCTGAAGGTGTTTCAAGAAACTAGAAATAAAACAACCATGTGACCAAGCTTTATCATTGCTTGGAATATAGTCAAAGAATTCCATACCCTGTAACAGATACTTGTACACCCAAGTTCATTCATCTTCTTTTTTCCGTAGTTAGGAGAAGAAATCAGCATAGGTGTACAAATGAATGATGTTCAGTCTTATTTTTTTGCTTTCATCTTGTTAAAATAAATGAGGATGAACTGTCATTCATGTTTTGATTATACTTGTCTGTCAATTTAAACCATATTTTGTCTGTGTATGGAAATAGCAGTTTGCAAAAGTCATCAAACTTGTTCTATGAGGAACAATTGCCTGTGTGAAAGTATCTGTAAAATTATTTGCTCTTTGAAAGAAGAAAATGTCATATATATATATATATATAAAATGAATTTTTTTATATCAATGTATTCTTGGGAAAATGAAAATTATATTGGGAATTGAAATTATGTTCAATAATTCAGACACAGAGTCAGACTATACATGTTTTCTCTCATATGAGTACTCTGCATTTAAAAGTGTATATACTATATATGTACATTTGTATAATATGTGTATGTCACGAAAGTAGAAAATGGATCATGAAAAGGATGGAGGATATTTTAAAGGAGTTGCAAAAAGCTAGGATAATGAAATACACGTGACATTTACGTAGGCGAGGAGACATTAACTAGTCACAGGAGACAATTGCATGAGGGATGGTTGTGATGGAGGGGATAGGAGAAGAAAACAGTATAGTGACACATATGTGTGTAAATGGATAATGAAATGCATTAATTTGTATATTAAACTCTAAAATTAAAAAGTACTCTGTGATGCAGGTTACATAGTACATTCTAGGCCAGTCCAGTTTGTAGAAGATGACCCTATTTTTAAAAAAGATATTCTGAAATAAAATGAAATTATTTGGCTGGAAAACCACGAATCTCAGATTATATTTGTATACTTCCTGTACATATTTATTTTATTTTAACTAATAAGAAATATTATCAGTTGAAAAATGTCTGTCAGTCTGACAGGCAAAATATACCATCTTCCTAATGGATTAGCAACAATGCTTTTATTACACATGGTCATAAACATTAAGTAAAAGGAACTTTTTTCCTACTGAGAAATTTCTCTATTATTTTCTAAATGTTAAATAATAATAATATATTAAAATTTCAGTTTCCATGGCAAAATATATTACAAACATTTTATTTCAATGTATCTTTCCATTTTATTTCATACTCCAGTTTTACTGCTATAAGTGAGTGGGCCAAAATGTCAATGTCACAACTGACCATGTTTTCTGATTTCTGTTTTTTATCTTGTTTAAATCTAAACAGAAGTTCTCTCACAGACATTGAAGGCACCCCACTTCCTGCTCAAGCTTGCAAGAGTTGCCATGGTTACCTGAAATTGACTATGTGCAGAGATACAAGTATTATGAAAAATCAAAATTTTCTAGGCTTTGATAATAGACTCAAAGAAATAAGAGCTCATTATTAATATTGAGTCATTCGTTTAAACAAGTTCTTAATATGCATCTTATTTATTTAAGTTGGTGCCTTCTAAAAGTGGTGCATGAGACTGTGCTAATTTATTAGGTTCTGTGGAAGAAATTGTTAAGATCAATGAACTTAGGTTATGAATAAGGTCATTTTTAAAAATTGTTTTTAAAAATTAATATATGGCATAATGGATTTCATTATCAGACTTTCAGAGATAATTTGTTTCTTGTTGATCCTCCTCCCACATTTCCCTTTCCTGACGCTTCTCCTCCTGTCTCAGCTGCCCTCCTTCTGCTTTCATGTCACATGTTTTCTCTTTGTCTTTCTTTCTTTCTTTCTTTCTTTCTTTCTTTCTTTCTTTCTTTCTTTCTTTCTTTTTCTTCTTCTTCTTCTTCTTCTTCTTCTTCTTCTTCTTCTTCTTCTTCTTCTTCTTCTTCTTCATTTCTTTCTTTTCTTTTCTTTTCTTTTCTTTTCTTTTCTTCCCCTTTCCCAAACTTTTCTCTCTCTCTCTTTTCTAATTTAACTTTTTGTTCATTCTTTGTGAATTTCACCTTACGCGTCTTGGTCCTACTCCTCTCCTCATCCCTTCACATCTGCCCTCTGTCCTTACAGCCTCCCCTGAAAGAAAAAAAACAACACACAATTTAAAAGAAAAGAAAATAAAATCTTGTCATGGAAGCTGCAGTGTGACACAGCGAGTCGTGCAGTAACCTCTTTAGTCCCTGTGTCCTTACTTGGTCATTGCAGTGAGTCACTGTTCCTGTTCGAAGCCTCTGGCTTCTGCTCCCCTATCTATACTGGGCCCTCACTGGGACTCCTCTCAGGTATCCTGTTGTTGCCTTGTGTTGTACAGATTCTGCAGGTTTGGCTCTACAGGACCTGTCCCTTCACATGTTCCCCCAGATCCTAGGTGGCATGGATGTTGGGATGGGCCCTGGTTCTGGTTCTGCCGGGTAGCTGGATTGCTCCGTCCCCAGTTCTCCCTCATCCTCAACACCAGGGCAAGCTCTCCAGAATTTCTCTGACTAGCTCACCCTATGCAGTGAGCAACAAGGACCAGGGCTGGTCTTTGCCTGCTTACCCACACCTACAGTACCAGGGCCAGCTCTATGTGTTGTCCAGGTAAGGTGCAAGAGCCACTCTCCAAAGTACTGCAGCTGGTGAGAAGTTGGGCCCACTCTCTTACTCTTGTGACCTCAGGGCCAGCTCTCCCACCTGCTGTTGGGGGAGGGATAAGGGGCAAAGAGGGGGGAGGCATCTCTCTCTAGCCAACATCGCTGCATGACAGGCGAGTAATGGGACCAGCTCTCCTATGCTCACACCCTAGACTCACCCATGTCCCTCCAGCAGGGTTGGCTTTACTGTGCTGCCTAAGCAGGATGCAGGACCTGCTCTCATGAGTATTGCAGCCTGTGAGGGGCAGGACCAGCTTTCCTCTTTTCATGACCTCAGGACTAGTTTTTCCCCCTGCCATAGGCAGTGAAGATGGGTGGAGGAGGGCATATCTCCCTGGCTCTTGTCACTGTATGGCAGATGAGAGGCAGGTCCAAGTTCTCAGGGTTTGCTCACCAGCACCCCTGTCAACAGGGTCATCTCTACTGTGCTGCCCAGGCAAGGTGCAAGGCCCAGTCTCCCCAGGACTGTAGTTGGTGAGGGGCTGGGTCAGCTCTCCTGCCTGCTGCAGGTGGTAAGGGGTGAGGGTGGGAGGGCATCTTTCTCTCACCCATGCCACCACATGACAGAGAAGAGGAGCAGGACCAGTTCTCCCACTCTCGTGTCACCAAGGCAAATTCACCCACACCCCATCCAGTGGGGTCAGTTCTGTCCTGCCCATGAAGGACAGGGCCAGTTCTCCCTAGTGCGTCAGCCAGTGAGGGACAGGGCCAAGTCTGTGCAGTCCTATCCTCGTTGCCTTTCGTGGTAACAGGAGCCAAGGACATCAGCACAGATTGTGCATGGGGCCTGGCCACAGACCCAGACATGGCCCTTGGCAGCAGCCAAGGCCCAGATGTCACTATGGCCTTGGGTGGCGAGCAGGCCACCCACCTTAGCCAACTCTTCACTGCCCTCGCCTCTTCAGCTCTGCCTCTCTCCACAGGACATGAACCATTCTCTCTCTCTTCCAAACACTCCGTATATTTTCTCATAATAGTGCCCAACTGCCCAGGTGTCAGCCTGTGTTTTCTCCTCCCTGCCCAGGGTGGAGAGCCCCAAGTGGGCATGTGAGTCTGCTCCTGCTGAACGTTCATCTCCCGACCTTCTCTTAAGAACAGCTTTTCAGCTCTTATAGTCTTCTGAATGGAGTGAGAGGGGATCTCAAGGCAGATTTAATTTGCATTTTTTGACAGATAAGGATATTGAAAACTTTTTTGGTAGGTTCAGGCAATTTATAACTTTATTGTATTTTGAAAAAAGTATTTTATCTATTCCATACAGGTGTACCATGTATTTTGATATGATTACTCGTACTCAACATCCTTCTGATTTATTCCAGACCCTCCCGTGTCCCCATTCCAACTGCATGTTTCCCTTTATAATCCACTGAGTTGTTCCTGTGTATATGATATTGGGTTGTGTATTGGTGCATGGGTAACCTTCCAGGGACCAAATGCCCAACAACAGTCAGCTGCCAATAGCTCCTCAAGTAGGAGTGGGCCTTCCTCTCTTTCGTGATGGGATGTTGACTGGCTTAGTATTTTACAGGTCTTGGCCAGGCAGCCACAGCTATTACGAGCTCATGAGTAAAACAGTCCTGTCATGCCCAAAAGACACTATTTTGCACCACTGCTCCTTGACCTTTGGCTCTTAAATCCCTTCTTTTTTAAATCTCTTCCCTCCTCTTTTCTTGTGCAGTAACTAGGGTTTTTCATAATACATTCTAATTATACATGGATGGCAGTTTAAAGAGCTATCATTCACAGAAACACTTTATGTTGGAAGCAGTGTGATAATTGTTTTAATACAATATCATTGAACTGAACCTAATATTGTTATGATTTTTAGGAGGAGAACACAGCACAGAAATAGTAACAGTCATATTCTGAGCTCACCAACAGTGCAGAATCCACATTCTCAGTACTTCAGCACATATCACACTTGGGGCAACATGTTGACTACAACAGGCAGAAAATGAGAGGTAAGAGGGAAAATGCAGACAGATGAAAATCATAAAAATGGGACAGTATTTTTCTTGATAGACTTCAGAGTGATTAGAGTCTGATCAATAGAGAGGAGGCACAAATTGATGAGGTTTGTAAAGAATGTTACATGATCATATGGATTCTATTCTTGGTAGGCTAAAGTGTTCTCCAGTGAATTTTCTATAGAATTGTGAGATTTAAGAAGTGTAGCTTCCAAAAGTATTAAGTGGTACAAATTGTCCTCTTACAATTTGCATTTTGTATATATTGCTTAAAACCCTGAAGCTTTTTCATAATAAAATATGTAATAATGAGAGTGAAAAAAATAACCTTATAAGAGAAAAAATCCTTCCCAACTGTCTATCAGATAGAACCTTAATATCTAGATTATATAAAGAACTTTAGAATCTAAGCACCAAGAAAAATGAGACATAATGAAGTGAATGGACAGTTCTGAATATGAGAAATGCAAACATTTTCTGTCATTGGTGGATGTCAGCATTGAATCTTTAGACGTGTGCAATTTATTTGGCATACCCATGGAGTGTTACTAAAGTAGGAGGGCTAGAATGAGCAGGTCTAAAGGTAAAACAGGAATTATGGAACAGGAAAGGGTAAATTGTAGTGGGAGAAGGGATAGCAGTGTAGAAGAGGGGAACTGGATGGGATTAATAACACTAAGATAGGAACCCACTACTATAGAGTTTTCCTAAAATATATCTACGCATATACTTGTATCAAAAGAGTAGAATAATGGAGTTATTCTATAATGGGACAACCTTGTCCCCCCAGACACCACAGAATAACAAATTAAAAGCCCGGTCCCAAGAATGGGTTATTTTCTTTTAGAGTTGTTTGCCAGTGAGGTTCCAAAGACTCTCAAACATTGCAGGCTTTTCCCAGTGCTTAGTTACCCTTCCGAACTTGAAAGTTAAGACATGATTGGTGAAGAAACCATATATTTGTGTCATAGAACATGGAGATATGCTGTCGTCAACACAGCCTTGGGCGTCACAGGGACCGGGAAAGAAGGATAATGTCAGAGACACAAGACTCTGAGTTCACTTCAGGAATGAACAATTTTTATTTTTCCCACTGCTCTTTATATATTGTTTAGCAGCTACTAGAGCTAACACCTCAAACAGAACTTGGTCAAGCAGTGCCTTTGACCCTCTTGTCTGAAATCTTCCTTTTATGCTTCCCTGCCCTCCGGGCCTTGTTTGCTCCAGAGGACATTCCTCTTAGAATTTATCTTGTGCCTGTAGTTTTTTTCCAGTGTGTCCTTTGGCCACATCCAGCCAGAGTTTATGCCTGAGAAGAACTGCAGGCCATATGAACTTCAACACCTCCAGTCTTCTGATTTTGTAGCGTTACAGTGGCGTAAGCAGCTTTATCTTGGCAATCAGTCTTCTCCATTTTCTTTGGATGTGGAGGCAGTCAGATTGTGGTTCTCTGCTATCAGTTCACAGTATGGCTTTGCCATTTGCCTAGAATCCAGAAAAGGCCTATAGCAGAAAGCATACATGTGGAGTCTAGGTTGCATGTTATAAAGGGACCTGGACTGGGATTTTGGTTATGTCCTTATGGGAATTTGCAGAAAATCATGAGTTTGGATAAAATGTTCTTGTGATGTTTTTCTGTAGTTGTCAGGGTGAAATGGAGGGAAACAGTTTTTACTAAAGTATAAGTTTCTTTGGCAACTTACTCTTGAGAAGTTTAAATCTTTATTTGCTTTTTTGTTTATGTATTTGATTATTTGGGAACAAATGAGATCATTAAATTATTACTTCTCCTCAGGGACTATAGGAAATGTCATGAGAGACATGAAGTTTTGAAAGTTGACAAAAAAAGTAAAAGTTGTAGATACATTAGCAGGATCATTGTTTGAAAATGTATCAAATCCCTGCTTGCATAGAAAGCAGCTACTATGTGTTCCAAAGGCTTGAGCAGACTCCTGTTTTTGAGTTGTAACAAAAATAAAGCCTGAAAAGCTATCAACATAAACGTGAACAAATTTAAAAGAAACAAATGAGATTTAATTCTTTGGAGCCAGTGTCTTTGAACATTTTAATTGTTTGTGAAAAAGGGTTAGTAATCAGTGCTTGTAACTGCAGCCAATTTAGAGTCAATTAATAACTTGTGAGAACATTATTAAGTAGAGTGTTAACAAATACTTTAAACTTTGAACTTCAAAATTTTAATATCATCTTATTGTTAAGTCTCCTTTCACATACCCTAAATCACTTACTAACACTCTCACAGCTTGTAAGAACCTTCTATTTTTGTAGGAACCTTCTATTTTTCCCTTCCATTCTGGAAACATCCAGCCTTCCTTACCACAGCTTTCCTTTCTGTCTGGAAGCATCCACTCATTTTAATCCTTATTACAACTTGCATAGACCTTTTATCTCTCTTTTTCATCTACAAATTTCCATTCATTTAAATTTTTCTATATAAATACTTTTATTAAAAAAGTCTTTTCATTATTATGTCCATTTAATCTTTTTACATACTGTTTTTTTAAGTACCACGAGACATGAGTGCTTGATTACTGAGAGTAGTCATTATAAAAGCAAGTCTTCTTTATCATTAGGGCATAAAGTAATAGTAAAAATCAATTTTTATAAGAACAGCATGGGAGTGTTTTGAATTTACTTTTTCACTGAAACCTAATTGTAAGTTTACCTGTTGAAACCAAGGGAGCAGTGAAACCGCCAAACTGGACTACTCTGTGGATAGAAAGAAAGTTTATTTGGTGAATGAAACCACCAGGCTGTCTCTCTCAGGGGGCAGAGAATGGTGACAGCAGGAAGAACCTTGTTAGTTTTAAGGGGACAGGAGAGTGGTGGGCCAGAAAAGCCTGAGGTTTATCATGGGGGATTTGATAATCACGAAACAGATCTCCTTGCAGGAGATAGTTGGCCATTGGGGAAAGATAAGAAATCTGATGATTTTCCTGGTTAAAAAAAATCCCACCTACCTCCCAAGATTCCTGAGGAGTTTAAGCTTCTGTTTACACAAAAACAATCCTTCTGTTTACCTGATCAAAGTCCTTCTGTTTAGGACATTATCACCAGAAATGCCATTTTGGGGGTCTGCTTTAGACCTAACACCAATTTCAGTCTGTTAGATACAGGAAAGAGGGAGTCCGGATTTTTACATTTGAAACAGAGGCATAGTCAGAACTGGCATTTTCATAAGTCAATCAAAGAAATAAGGTGGCAGCAAAATCTCTTTACTATCTGTCCTTCTGTTGCTTGTTGTAATGACTCACTAAGTTTTTGTCTCTTGGTGGAAGACCCTGAGTTTGTCTTAAGATCATGAACATGTAATTGTTTTTTATTCATTTATATATTAGCTTGTTGGAAGTCTCCGTTGACTTTATTAATCAATTTATGGCTGGCAGGTAATCGAGCCTCAGCTTTGAAATTTTCTTATTTAAGAGAGTCAGGAAATTAAATTTTCCTTTAAAGCTTTCAAGTTTGTATCATCATCCAACAACATGTCCATCCTTTGTATCCAAAGTTATTGCAAAGCCTGAATGTTTTTTAAGGAAAAAGATTAAAAAAAAAAAAAAAAAAAAAAAAAAAAAAAAGCTCTGGATCTACGAGCCAGATAGCCTGGTGGAGGCCTGTTTGCTGCTGTAGTAGCAGGTGGCAGGGCTCCTGAATTGTCTGATGATGAAGATAGGGCCTGGGACAAAGAGGCTCCACAGGATTTGTGCATGCACTGTGTGTCCAGACACGAAAGTTTACAAGCTTGTTGTAAGTTAGACAGTTTGTAATCTCCAGGCGCTCCTGTGAAGTCTGTTTTAACCCTTTCCTTAGAATGCCTTTGTTTTGGCAATTCTGTGCACATTGAAAGTAATATTTTTTTCCTTTTAATCTTGGTTGCTTTCATCTGAACTAAATGCTTTATTTTGGGGTGCTGAGGGAGAACAGGGAATTTGAATTTCCCAGCAGTTTGCTGGCTCCTGGAAGAGAACTGAGATATGTCTTCCAAGGGCTCCAAAGCAATAGCAACAACGCTCGAATGCTAATACAGGAATTGTTTTTACAATTTTTCCATATTCTGCCTATCCTCAGGATCGAATGTTCCCTCTTCTGGAAACCATAGATTATATTCAATAGTAGTATCTAAGTATTGATCTAAATTGTCCTGATTAATTTTAACCCCTCTCAACTTCAACTTAGAATTAAGTGAGGATGCATAACCTTCCTGAACATTTTCAGAATTTCCCGTGCTCTCGGATACTTATTGGTTACAAGTGTGTTCCCCAAACCTACACACTTCCTTGTCCAAACCAATTGCTTTGCTTCTGAACAGACTAGATGAGCTTCTGTCAGGCCTTCTGTTAGGTACCACTTGCTGTGGCCCCGTGCAGCAGTTGTGGGCATCACAGTGATCTGGGAAGGGGGATACTGGTAGACAGAGGCAAGACACTAGGTTCACTTCAAAAATTAATTTTTATTTTCCCCACAACTGTTTATATTTTGTTTATCCAGCTAGTAGAAAGTGGAAATTTGGATTGGTATTTTTTAAGTAATAAAATAAAATAACAATAATAAAAAAAGAAATAATAACACCACAAGTAGAGCTTGATCCAATACTATCTTTGACCCTCTTGTCTGAGTTCTTCCCTCTGGACTTCCTACCTTCAAGACCTTGTTTAACCTTATGGGACATTCTTTCTAGGTCTTATCATGTGCCTGTAGTTTTCTCCAGTTAGCCATAAGACCACATCTATTTCAGGGTTTGTGCTGAGAAATCTGCAGACCATCGGAACCCCAACAAAGAAATTAATCTGGGATTGACCTGGAAACTTCACCCCTACTTTAACCTTCGTAGTGTTGGAGAAGAAGAGTAGCCAGCTCATACCCAGCTGTGAGTCCTGCGATTACTGATTGCAGCTGACCTGGCAATGTATGTCTAGTGGTACAGTAGTGGTACAAATATCATGGACCAAGTAACCAACTGCTTTCTGATTGTATTTATACCCTAATTCAGAAGATGAAAACCATACCTAGCACCATTATTAAAAAACCCTGACCTTATGGCTAGACCCGTTATGAGCCCTAGGAGAAAACCTAATCTATTATGTTGCTGAATGGAAATAGTATTAAACCAACCCTATACTCATATATTAAGACAGCTGTCAATGTTCATCAGAAAAAAAGCTTTCATTTGTAGTAGAAGGTGATGAAGATAGGGACCCACAACTGACCTAGATGAGGAGAGTAAGAGACTCCAGAATGTTCTGCCTTAGAAGTAATATATCTGTCATACCTCTTCCTCCAAAGACTTGGCGATCTTTGTAGAAGACAGGGCATAAAGAATTTAAAAATCCAACAGCAATGAAGGACTGCAAGAAAGTAGTGTCTTCTGGACACAGAAGGGCAGTAGCAAATAGTAAACTCATAGAACTTATGACACCAAACATAAGATTTGTACAAGTCTAACCCAAAAAATATCCTGGCATGGAGTGGGACATTTGGCACAAAATTCGATCTTTTACTGGTTAATCTTAAATCTTAGCTGCTGGGAAAGGAAGGACAGTTTTCTCTGAAAGTATCCTCCTGATAAGTAGACCACACTCTAGTGGAAGGCCACATATCCAAGAATATTTTGGCAGCACAAATTGACCTTGATTCAAAAATGGAAAAAAGGACACAAAGCTGGGTAGAAAGGCAAGAGGGTAAGATCTCAGAAGCGTTGGGAGTGGGAGACTGAATGTGATGAAATTACATATGAAATTCTCAGGAAACTAATAAAAGATTGCTTACTACTACATTTGTTTATTTCTACTGTCAGAGTTTAGTGTTTGTTTACTACTCTCTGAAAAATCATGTAATTGAGGGTGAAGGATGCATGCCTCTTTTATCTGGGTAATCATGAAACTGTCACTTCCATGTTTTCAATATTATTACTGGTAATTTCTCACAAGTAGATGTCTCATCTACCCAATTATATTTTGATCTAAATCACAAAATAATTTCTTATTCTGTGTTAAAATTTCAGAAACTAATATGGTATTTTGTGCAGACAAATCAATAAGTACTGTACTTATTTCACGTTTGATGGATTTTATGTCATTCTGTATTATTACTGGATAATCAACAGTACTTAGTGTCACAGAATGAAAGGGATTATGTGTTATCCAATTCAAGGAGTTGTCACATTTCCTTCTTTCATTTGAAGAGAATCAATTTTCATTACTTATCTTACTATAATGATTCTGTGCCAAATCCACTTTTGTGCACAGGATATGACATTTATGTATTGCGTAGGCTATAAGAAGAGATTACTCATGTCTGTGAATAAGCAGGGGAAAGCAACATCAATGTTGTATGTAGTCAGAATTGTTGCCATCCTCTATTCCCAAATTTCTTTCTTATTTTTCAGTGAAAAGATTTCAGTGAAAATCTCACTTTCAAGATTCCATTTCTTCTTTACACGCAACAGTCCCTCTTGAAGTAAGCCATTTTTACATTTATTTATTGATTTAGTGTTTACACACACATACATACACACACACGTATGCACATGTGTGCTTATACATACACACCATGGCTAAAGGTTGATGAAAGACAGAGGATAGTTTCTTTCTTTCTTTCTTTCTTTCTTTCTTTCTTTCTTTCTTTCTTTCTTTCTTTCTTTCTTTCTTTCTTTCTTTATTTTCACGATCTAGGTTCTAGGATGAACTCAAGGCTTCAGGCTTGGTGGCGAAGGTCTTTACTTTGTGATGCATCTTATACGCCCTTTTTACATTCATGAGTCTAAAGTGCTGCTGTTTACCATATTTTGATATCATGTAATCAGCAAATAATTTTTTAAACAACTTAGTTCTCACTCAGGAAATGTACAGCCAGAAGATACTTATACTGAACAAGTGTATTTTCAAGCACTCTGTGTTTTCTCTTAAAAAATTTTCTACTTCTTAATGAACTAGCTTAGATATTATTGCTTTCATAACCACCTCCATCGCTTAACTCAGCAGAATTGTTTTCTAGTGTGCAGCTTCTATTGCAGCTCTTTCCTCACACTGTTGTGTATAGGAAGTTCTTTACGTTCATTTTCACTATTAGAATGGAAGTCTTCAAGGGCAGAAACTATGATCCGTCAATCTTTTTATATCCACTGCTTAAACAGGTACATAGAAAATAGTAAATGAGCTAGGCCTGGTGGCACATTCCTCCTCAGTGGGTAGGCAGAGGCAGTCAAATCTCAAGACTAGCCTGGTCTATAAAGCAAGTATCAAGAAAGCTAGGGCTACACAGAGAAACCCTGTCTCAAAAGAAAAAGAAAAAAAAAGTAGTAAATGTTTATTAATGTGTGGTAGATATGAGATAACTAATATAATTCATCCCATTGAGTTACGATAAGTGAAATATTTCATTATACTTATTATCAATAGTTGATATATTCATGCCACAAGTCATTTAATATTTAGAGAATGCATGGAATCTTTTTAGCACTATTCTAGATTTCGGTACTGTTTATGGATATAAATATTTTATAAAATACATACTTTTTTAATTTTTTATTTTATTTTTTTTATTATTTTTTAATTAAAATTTCCACCTGCTCCCCGTTTCCCATTTCCCTCCCCTCCTCCCAAATATTGCCCCCACCCCCCACTCCCCTCCCTCTTTCCCCACTCCTCTTCTCCTCCCCCCACACCATTCCCCCTCCCTCTGGATACTGAAGAGCAGTCCAAATTCTCTGCCCTGCGGGAAGACGAAGGTCTTCTATCTACGTCCAGGAAGGTGAGCGTCAAAATACATACTTTTTATTCCTGGAGAGTTTATTTAATATATCACTGGCTATGCAGAATTTAACCTGAGACCCTGTACCTTCTATCACTGTGATAAAATACACAACAGAAGGAACTTAGGAAGAATAGGTTTGAGGGTCCCATCCATCTTACTGAGAAATGGATGGAGATAGGGGCATGTCCACAATTAGGTAGCAGATAGGAACGAATGGTAGATCTTTACACCTCTTCTTCTGTTTGTTCTGTGCAAGACTGCAGGCTGTCTGGAAACCCTCTCACAGATGAATCTCTATGTCTGTCTCCTAGGAGATTCTAAATCACAGTCCAGTATTTTATTTATTTATTTATTTATTTATTTATTTATTTATTTATTTATGTTTTTTGGATTTTTCGAGACGGGGTTTCTCCGTAGCTTTTGGTTCCTGTCCTGGAACGAGCTCGTGTAGATCAGCCTGGCCTCGAATCACAGAGATCCGCCTGTCGCTGCCTCCTGAGTGCTGGGATTAAAGGCGTGTGCCTGCTCTTCCAAAGGTCCTGAGTTCAATTCCCAGCAACCACATGTAATGAGATCTGGTGCCTTCTTCTGGCCTGCAGGCATACATGCAGTCAGAATACTGACAATATTGTACACATAATAAATAAATAAATCTTAAAAAAAAGGCATGAGCCACCACTGCCCGGCTGCTCCAGTACTTCTAAGAAAGGATTGAGTGCTAAAATATTTTCCTTCTCCTTTTGTCCCAGGAAATGTGTATACTTATAAAGAACCACATTTCTCCATAACATAAATAAGAGCTTCACACACACACACACACACACACACACACACACACACACATTTTTAAGACAGTAAGAGAGTAAAACACATGGCAGTTAAAATCATCCTTTCTGTAACTGTTCACGTAGCCTTAGCTGGTATTTTTGCCTGCCTTCTGCTACCCATTCTGCATTTCCCTCACGCTCATCAAGAACCTCAGTAGGTTTCTGTTTTTTAGCTGTAAGTGTGACCCATACATTAAGTGTCAGGCTACTTATTCTGCCAGAATTGAATTGTTCTAGTTTTCATATTTACCTTAATCACAAGACACTTGTAACACCAAGAGAGGCTATTAGGATCTTCTGAGCTCTAAATATAATCTTAGCATTCCTGGAGGTTGCTTAGCACTTCCAGAGATTGCTTGGTGCTCCCTGAGGTCGCTCTGCAATCCCAGAGATCAGTTGGATCTGCTCCCATGGAGATCACTTGCTTAGGAGTACCCCCACAGAGGTCGCTGGCTCAGGCCTGCTCCTGCAGAGTTTGTTGGTTAGGGCCTATTCCCACAGCAGAGGTGGTTGGCTCAGGCCTGCTTCTATGGAGGTCACTGGCTGGGACTGCTCTGGAGGAGATCGCTGGCTGGGGCCTGTTCTCAGTGATATCCTGGGTTCGGTTCTTCTCCCTTAGAGGTTGCTGGCCTGGTTCTGGTCCTGCTGAGGTCGCTGACTCCACATTTTTTAAAGTAGGTATTATAACTTTGTTGAGATGCTATTGCTCATGTTTACCTGACCACTGCTGAGGTTGAACATTTCTTATACACTTGTTAAACATTTGCATGTCTTCTTTTGAGAAACAGATAAAAGGATTATTACTTCATCTATATTAAATTATTTTGAGATTTATCACTGCTCACCTTTTAAAATTTATTTTACAGTTTGTGTTTATAGTCATCTTTTTATGTTTTATATTTTTAATAACAGGTGAGATATAGGTGTCCAGTTTTATTACTCTTAACATGGATTATTATGTTATTGATATTATTATTAAAGAACACATACACACACACAAACACATATATATATATATCTGAGTATGTGTATCTGTACTTGTGTATATCTCTGAGTATGTATTTCTGATACAAAATCAAAGTTTTCCATTGAAGCCCTGTGGCGGTGGTGTATGCCTTTAATCCCAGCACTTAGGAGGCAGAGGTAGTCTGATCTCTGTGACTTTGAGGCTAGCCTGGTCTACAAGAGCTAGTTCCAGGACAGGCTCCATAACTACAGAGAAACTCTGTCTCGAAAAACGAAAAAACAAAAAAAAAGCTTTCCATTAATACATATGTCTTAAAGTTAGTGCCATACTAGATCAATTACTGTAATTTTGTGATGTATTTTAAAATAAGGAAGTAAAATGCAAATGCATATAGATTATCATTTTTAAAAATAGTGATAGTCTAGGATATTTGTGATTCCATAGGGATTTTACCATTGTTTCTATTTCTGTGAAAGTGCTATTGCAATTTATTAAAATGTTGTTATGATATCAGTTCTTTGTTCTATTAAATTATGTCACATTGATTTTAATATGTTCAACAAAGCTGATATCTGACATAGAAATATTTCTTGATCATGATGCATGATTTCTCTCTTTTATGTCTTCAACTGTTCCATAACAGTTTATGGCTAATGTCATATTATGAATCATTTTTATCTATAGAAGCCTTGAGACAACTCATTGATTAAACTTCCCCTACTACCCATCTTACCTCGACGTCAGTCTGAAATGGCTATCCTGCCTCCACGAATCTCATAATGAGATTGTGTCTAAGAGCTGTCTCCTCCCATCTTATAATCCTCTATAGTGCTAAGATTAAAGGCGTGCACCACTATTGCCCGGTTTCTATGGCCAGCTAGTGTGGTTACTGAGATTAAAGGTATGTGTCACTACTGCCTGGTCTGTAAGGCTGATCAGTGTGGCTGTTTTACTCTCTGAACTTCAGGGAAGCTTTATTTATTAAAATGCAAATGAATCCCTACTAGAGGTTTAAGAAGAGTAGCCTTATTGGAGGAAGTATGTCACTGATAGTGGGCTTTGAGAGTATATAACCTTTCCCTAATTCCAGTTCACTGTTTATTCTTAGTAATTGTGGTTGGTTATATGATCTCTCTGCTTCCTACTTCTACCATTATGCTCCCTGCTTGCTCTCATGTCTTCCCAATGTGACACGTCCTTATCCTTCTGGAACTATAAGTCAAAATAAAATATTCTTTCTATAAGTTATTTTCATCATGGTGTTTTATCACAGCAACAGAAATGTAACTAATACATTATTGTTTGAGAAATGATGTGTTTTGATCAAATCTGTTCCCCCATTCCTTTAGTATGTCTCCAGCACTTTTCCCTTACAACTTCATACACCATTTATCAATCCACTGAGTCCACTTAGTGCTGCCAGTATGCACACAAGTGTAGGGTTATCCACTAAAACATAGGCAGCATAACTGGGGCTGCATCCCAAAAAACAACTTACTCTCCCCCAGCAATGATCAGATCAGTTGCCAGTAACTCTTCAACTAGGGATGGGTTTTCACTGATTTAGTCTTATGTAGCCAGTCACAATCATTGTCAGTTCATACATGCAGTGGCCCTGACCTGCTCCAAGCACACCATTCTGCAGCAGCCCTCAACTGCCTTTCTTTCTGAGTCATCTCGCCTCTCTCTTTCACAATAATTCCTGAGTCTTGGGGTGGGTTTGGTCTAGATATCCCATTTATGAATAAGCACTCTATAGCTTTTTATTCTCTGTACTTTGATCACTTACGAACCTCATTAACTATACAAAGAAACTTCTCTCATGAGGGTTGAGAGATGCACTAATTTATGGGTATAAAGATAAGTATTCAGGGGATAGTTTAATTCTGCATCCTTGATGTATTTATTTATTTTTAATTAAAAATTTCCACCTTTTCCCCTCCTCTCATTTCCCTCCCCTCCCCCTATTTCCCCTCCCCTTCCCTCTCCAGTCCAAAGAGCAGTCAGGGTTATCTGCCCTGTGGGAAGTCCAAGGTCCTCCCCTTTCCATCCAGATCTAGGAAGGTGAGCATCCAAACAGACTAGGTTCCCACAAAGCCAGTACATGCAGTAGGATCAAAACCCAGTGCCATTGTCCTTGGCTTTTCAGTCAGCCCTCCTTGTCAGCCACATTCAGAGAGTCCTGTTTGATCACATGCTCCATCAGTCCCTGTCCAGCTGGCTTTGGTGAGCTCCCATTAGATCAGCCCCATCGTCTCAGTGGGTGGGCACACCCCTCGCGGTCCTGACTTCCTTGCTCATGTTCTCCCTTTTTTTGCTCCTCATTTGGACCTTGGGAGCTCAGTCCAGTGCTCCAATGTGGGTCTCTGTCTCTAGCTTCATCCATCGCCAGATGAAGATTCTATGGTGGTATGCAAGATATTCATCAGTATGGCTATAGGATAGGGCCATTTCAGTCTCCCTCTCCTCAGCTGCCCAAGATGATATGATAGTGTACATAACCGACCCCCAAAACTCCACCAAAGAACTCCTACAGCTGATAAACACCTTTAGTAACGTGGCAGGATACAAGATCAACTCCAAAAAATCAGTTGCCCTCCTATACACAAAGGATAAAGAAGCAGAGAGGGAAATCAGAGAAGCATCACCTTTCACGACAGCCACAAATAGCATAAAATATCTTGGGGTAACTCTAACCTGATGGAGGAGGGTCATCTTTCTATTTGTTGTTTTATTGGTTAATTAATAAAGAAACTGCTTGGCATTTGATAGGACAGAAAATTAGAGAGGCAGAGTAGACAGAACAGAATGCTGGAAAAAAGAAGCTGAGTCAATCAGTCGCCATGATTCTCTCCAAGTTGGACACACGTTAAAATCTTTCCTGGTAAGCCAGCTCGTGGTGCTACACAGAATATTAGAAATGGGTTAGATCAATATATAAGAGCTAGCCAATAAGAGGTTAAAACTAATGGGCCAAGCAGTGTTTAAAAGAATACAGTTTCCGTGTAATTATTTCGGGTATAGAGCCAGCCAAGTGGTGGGACGGAGCCCCGCTGCTCTTATCACTACAGAGTGGCACCCAACGTGGTAACTAAATCCACTTAAAAACCTTAGGAAGTGAAAGATCTATTTGACAAGAACTTTAAGTCTTTGAAGAAAGAAATTGAAGAGGATACCAGAAAATGGAAGGATCTCCCTTGCTCTTGGATTGGGAGAATCAACATAGTAAAAATGTCAATTCTACCAAAAGCAATCTGCATCCTTTTAGTGAATATTAATAATAGCTTCTTCTATTACTAACAGAGCCTAGGACCTACACAGCACAGGTTGTTGACCCAGTTGACAATACCAAAACAATCATCATGAGTTTTGTTTTGTGGAATGGGCTTTAAATCCAACTAAAAAGTAGTTGTTTACCCACACCAAATAATTGTGCCACTATCGCATGAGTGGACATATCTTGCCTAGTTAGTCATTAAAGCTCACAGTGGCCATGGCTAGGTAAGACAGTTGATGACTTTTCTCCCCTTGTAGCATGAATAACATATTATTATTTTTGTTTGTTTGTTTGTTTTTGGTTTGCAAGACAGGGTTTCTCAGTAGTTTTGGAGCTGCTCTTGAACTAGCTCTTGTAGACCAGGCTGGCCTTGAACTCTAAGAGATCTGCCTGCCTCTGCCTCCTGAGTGCTGGGATTAAAGGCATGCACCACCACTGCCCGGCATGAATAACATATTCTAACAGTATGAAAGATAGGCAATAAATATGAAGCTTCCATGTCAGTGATAGGTTGATTTTATCAAGTCTTATGACTCAAGTATATAGTCCTCCTCTTTCTTTTTTTGAGACAGAGTTTCTCTTTGTAACAACCCTAGCTTTCCTGGAAGTTGCTTGTAGACCAGGCTGGCATCGAACTCACAGTGTTCCAAGTGCTAGAATTAAAGGCATGCACTGCCACCAGCAGCCTGTTAATAATTTCTATATATGTAATTTAACTTTATACACATATTTATAAATATTATGCTTATGGATTGATCCTTTGCATAAGTAATATTCTCTTTATTTATTTAATGTTCTTTCCCCCATTAAAAACTCTTTTGTCTAATGTAAGTATTGTCACACAACTTTGGTTACCATTTACACGGAATATATATTTCATTTCCTTACTTTATGTCAAGAGTGAACTCAGTCTTGCTTGAATATTATGTAGTTAGATCTTATTTAAATTTTCATTTATCAATTGTGTGACTTTTGATAGAAGAAGTCAAACAGTATGCATTTGAACTAATTATTTATGGGGAGGAATGTATTGACATCTTGTTCACTGCTAGGTTCCTGTATGCTTTGTAGTTCTTTATTCCCTCCTCTTCTCTTACTGTGTTCTTTTGTGTGTCATTGATTTTTTTGATATAGCTCTCTGAATCATTTTTCTGTTATATATTATCTTTTCATGTGGATTCTAAGAACTTTATATAAAATTTCTTATAGTTAAAACAGTCTTTCAGTTTGTCTTTTAACTTTACCTGGATAAAAGTATTGACATTTTATTTCTCATTATCATCACATTAGGGTTCATTAAAATTTTTGATTCTTATGAGTTAGAAATAATTCTGTTTTTATTTATTATTCTCTCAAGAATTTTTTCTCTTTAATTCTTACACTCCTCCCAGGCTCCCCACTATCCACTGCTCCTCCATTTCCCTTCAGAAAAGAGCAGGCCTCCCAGGGTTATCATGGCATAACAAGATACAAAATATGACTGGTCACAAACCCTCATATCAGAGATGGGTGAGGCAACCCAGTAGGAGGAAAAGGATGCCAAGAGCAGGCAAGAGTCAGAGATACCCATACTCCCACTGTTAGTTGTTTCCCAAAAGCACCAAGCTAACGAACATAATATATATACAGAGGACCAAGCTCAGACCCATGCAGGCTCCCTGATTGTCACCTCAGACTCTGTGAGTTCCTATGAGTTCCACCCAATGTTTGACCATGGGTCTTTGCATCTGTTCCCTTTAGCTGAAAGAGGAAGCTTCTGATGATGATTAGGCTAGGCACCAATCCATATAAATATAGGAGAAAGCCATTAGGAATTTAATTGACTTTTTGTTTGGTTATTCATATTTGGTTAAACCCTAGGTTTCTGAGCCGTTGAACTTTTGGTTTGTGCCCGACCAGGTGCTATCAGCCATGAACTTACGGCTTGAGACTCAAGCAACATTAGCCATTCTTTAGTCACTCCCACAAACTCTGAGCCACCATTGCCCCAGCACATCTTACAGGCAGGAAACCTATGTTGATGGTTTTGTGCATGGGTAGGTGTTCCAGCCCTATCACTGAAAATCTTGTCTGGTTACAAACAATGGCCAGTTGAGGCTCCATATCCTCCATTACTAGGAGTCCTTGCTAGGGCTACCCTTTAGATTCCAGGGAGTTTGCACTGTACTAGGTTTTCACATCACTGGCTAAAATCCACCCTATTCCTATCATCTCTCACAGTACTCTTTCCCTCTGCCCTCCCAACTGATCCCTTCTGTTCCCATCCTCATGCACCCCCAGTACACCTGCAAATTCTACTCTGTTTCCCCTTCTCAGGGAGATCCGTGCATCCTCCACCAGAGCCTTCCTTGTTAGTTAGCCTCTCTGGGATTGTGGATTATAGCATGGTTATTCTTTCGAAGAAGTTAAGATCAACTTAGAAGTGAGTACATATCATGTTTGTCTTTCTGGGTCTGGGTTGCCTCCCTCAGGATAATTTTTTTCTAGTTCCATCCATTTGCTATAAATTTCATGATGTCATTTTTTTTTTTTTTTTTTTTTTGCTGAATAACACTCCATTGTGTAAGTGTAACACTTTTATGTATTCATTCTTTGGTTGAGGAACATCTAGAGTATTAACAGTTTATGGATATTGCTTAAAAAGCTGCTATAAATATAGTTGAGCAAGTGTCCTTGTAGTAAGATGGAGCATCCATTGGGTATATGCCCGAGAGTGGTATAGCTGAGTCTTGAGATAAATCAATCTCCAATTTTCTGAGAAACTGCCATAGGGACTGTACAAGTGTGCACTCCCACCAGCAATGGAGAAGTGTTTCTCTTGCTCTAGCACCATCCTTGCCAGCATGAGCTGTCAATTGAGGTTTTGATCTTAGCCAATCTGACAGGTATAAGATGGAATACAAAGTAGTTTTGATTTGTATTTCTTTGATAGCTAAGGATGTTGAACTTTTAAGTATTTCTCAGCCAAGTACTTTATTAAGTAGATATGGAGAGAGTGGACAGTCTTGTATTGTTCCTGATTTTACTGGAATTGATTTGAATTTCTCTCCATTTAATTTGATATTGGCTACAAACATACTATAAATTGCCCTTATTATGTTTAGGTCTCCTTTATCCATAATCTTTCTAAGACTTTTCTCATAAAAATGTGCTGGATTTTATCAAAGACTTTTTCAACATCTAATGAGATGATCATGTGCTTTCTTTTATTTCAGATTTTTTATATGGTAGATTATATTAATTGAGATACTATACTATCTCTGAATCTCTGGAATGAAGACTGCATGATCATAGTGGATGATGATTTTGGTGTGTTTTTGGATTAGGTTTGCAAGTATTCTTTGAGTATTTTGCATCTATATTTATAAAGGAAATTAGTTTGTAATTTTCTTTCTTTATCAAATATTTTTGTGGTTTGGATATCAAGGTGACTGCGGCCCCATAAAATGAATTAGTCAATGTTCCTTCGGTTTCTACTTTGTGGAATAATTTGAGGAGTATTGGTGTTACCTCTTCTTTGAAAGTCTTGTAGAATTACGTGTTAAAACCATCTGGTCCTGAGCTTGCCTTGGTTAGGAGAGTTTTAATGACTGCTTCTATTTTCTTAGGAGATTATAGGTCTATATTAATTGTTTATCTGATGTTGATTTAACATTGGTAAGTGATATCTAGCGAGAAAAGTATTTATTTCTTTTAGATTTTCCAATTTTGTGAAGTAGAAGTTTCTTAAACATTTATTTATTTATAATTTTACATCCTGATTGCAGTTTTACCTCACTCCTCCCTTGTGCCTCCCCCATCCATTCCTCCCCCTTTTCTATTCAGAAAAGGGCATGCCTCCCATGGGTATCAGGAACACATCACGTATCAAATTGTAGTAAGACTGAACACCTTGCTTTAAGCTGGGCAAGGCAACCCAGTATGATGAATAGCATCCCCAAAGCTAGCAAATGTGTCAGATACAGCTCTTGCTCCCACTGTTAGGAGTTCCACAAAAGACCAAGCTATACAACTCTCACACATATTCATAGGGCCCAAGTCAATCCAATGCAGGCTCCCTGATTGTCAGTTTGTCTCTGTGAGCTTCTATGAACCCACTTTAGTTGATTCTGTGGGTTTTCTTGTGGTGTCCTTGACCCCTCTGGCTCATACAGTCTTTCCTCCTTCTCATGACATGGGTCTCAGACTGGACTAGTCATTGGACAGCCACTCCCACAATCTCTGTGTCACCCTTACCCCAGAATATCCCATAGGCCAGGCATACTGTGGGTTGAAGGTTGTGTGGTTAGATTATTGTCTCAATCCCTTCACTGGGAGTCTTGCCTGGTGAGGGGAGGTTCCAGTTCAGGATACTATTCCCTTTTGCTAGGAGTCTTAGCTGGGGACATCCTAGTAGATTCCTGGGAGTTCCCCTTGAACCAGGTTTCTACCCGACCCTAAAATGACCTCCTTTCCAGTTGTCTCTTTCAGTGCCGTTTCCCACTCCATCCCACTGCCTGATCACTCATGTTCCCATACCAACTCGCTACCAGTGAGTACATGTTTTTAAACTATGACCCAACGATTCTTTGGATTTCTTTGGTCAGTTGTTATGTCCCCCTTTTAGGTTTTGATTTTGTTATTTTGGGAATTTTCTCTCTCTTTTAGTTTGTATAAGGGTTGGTCTGTCTTGTTGAATTTTTTCAAAGAACCAAATCTTTGTTTTATTAATTCTTTGATTTGTTCTCTGTTGCTATTTTATTAACTTAATCACTCAGTTTAATTATTTTCTGTCAGTTACTCATCTTGGGTGTGCTGGATTCTTTTTGTTCTAGAGATTTCAGGTGTGCTGTGAAGTTGCTAGTTTCAGAACACTCCTTTTTTTTTAAATGTAGGCACTCAGTGCTATAAACTTTCCCCTTATCAAGGCTTTAATTGTGTCTCATTAGTTTGGTTATGTTGTGCATTCATTTTCATTGAAATCTAAGAAATCTTCAATTTCCTTCATATTTCTGTCTTGATCTAGTAGTCATTCAGGAGAGAGTTGATCAGGTTCAGTGGGTTTGTAGGCTTTCTGTTGTTGATATTCAGCTTTAGTTTGTGGTGGTATGATAGGATGGAAGGGGTTATTTCAAATTTATTTCTTTTTTATTTATTTATTTTACATTCTGACTACAGTTTCCCTTCTCTCCTTTCCTTCTATTCCCTCTCTCCTTCCCTCCTCTATAGCCCCTCCAATCCATTCCTTCTTTGTGTCTTCAGAATTAGGCAGGGCTCCCATGGGCATCAACAAAGCATGGGATATAAAGATGTAGGAAGACCAAGAACCTTGCCTTATATTAAGGCTGTACAAGGCAATCCAGTGTGAGGAATAGGTTCCCAAGAACCTATGCCAGCCAGAGCATAAGGTACAGTCCCTATTCCCATTGATAGGAGTACCACAAATAGACCAAGCTAAACAATTTTTACATATATGTAGAAGACTTAGGTCATTCCCATTCATATTGTAGAATATTTTAAGATGCGTTACATTTGTTTATGCTGTGGAACATTTCTTTTTTTATTTTATTAAAAATTTCTGCCTCCTCCCCGCCTCCCATTTCCCCCTCCCCCACTCCCCTCCCCCTCTTTCTCCAGTCCAAAGAGCAGTCAGGGTTCCCTGCCCTGAGGGAAGTGTGGAACATTTCTTTAATGATGCAAAGATGTGTCACTTTTTTATGTTGCATTTATTTAACTCTGTGAAGTTGTAATTCTTTGCCCGTCTAAAACACCTAATGGTCTCATAAAAAGCTGAACGGCCAATAGTGAGACAGAAGAAAGGATAGGTGGGACTGGCAGGCAGAGAAGATGAATAGAAGAAGAAATCTGGAGGAGAAAAAAGAGGAAGAGAACAAGGAGGGGAGGATGTCAGCATCCAGTCCCCCAGACAGCCACGATGTAAGAGGGAGAGTAGGATATACGGAAGTAAGAAAAGTAAAAAAGCACAGAGGCAAAAAGGTAGACAGGGTAACTTATTTATGGGGGTTTCCCTTGCATCAGGTCCTAACCCCAAAGAGCTCCCCTTTCCAATCATCTATCTCAGTACTCTCCCCCTTCACCTACCCCCAACGCGTTTCCTCAAGTTCCCAAACCAACATGTCCCCAGTCTGTCCAGGAAATCTTTTCTGTTTCCCTATACCAAGGATATCCATACATCCCCCCATGGGCCTTCCTTGTTATCTAGCCTCTGGATCTGTGGATTGTTAACATTATATACTTTACAGTTAATATCCACTTATGAGTGATTACATACTGTGTTTGTCTTTCTTGGTCTGGGTTGCCTCACTCAGGATGAATTTTCCTAGTTCCATTTGCCTTCAGATTTCCTAATGTCATTGTGCAGGATGATAGATATGGATCTATATTCGTGATTCCATATGCTGACATCCAGTTATGCCAACATCATTTGTTGAAGATGCTTTCTTTTTTTCCATTGTATAGTTTAGGCTTCTTTGTCAAAAATCAAGTGTCCATAGATATATGGATTTATGTCTGGGTTTTCAATTCAATTCCATTGATCATGTGTCTGTTTTCACGCAAATACAATACCTGTTTATTACTGTAGCTCTGTAGTAGAGCTTAAGATCAGGGGTGGTGACACCTCCAGCAGTTTTTTTTATTGTACAGTGTCGTTTTAGCTAGCCTGAGTTTTAATTTTCCATATGAAGTTGAGTATTTTTCCTTCACATTCTGTAAAGAATTGTGTTGGGATTTTGATGGGGATTATGTTGAATCTGTAGACTGCTTTTGCTAAGATGACCATTTTTATTATGTTGATCCTACCAATCCATGATCATGGGAGATCTTACCACTTTCTGATTTGTTCTTCAGTTTTTTTTCTTCAAAGACTTGAAGTTCTTTTCATACAAGACTTTCACTTGCTTGGCTAGAATTACCCCAAGATATTTTATATTGTTTGTGGCTATTGTGAAGGGTGATGTTTCTCTGATTTCTTTCTCAACCCTTTTATCATTCATATATAAGAGGGTTACTTGATCTTTTTGGGTTAGTTTTGGATCTAACCACTGTGCTAAAGGTGTTTATCAGCTGTAGGAGGTCCCTGGTAGAATTTTTTTGGTAGAACTGCTGGGGATATTTTTTTCACCTAGTTTGGACTGTACGTGGGCCTATGGAGTCTATCGTTCTAACTGGTATAGACTGGGACTGGGCCTTTGGAATCTGTTGGAGTTCTGGGAAAGGGTATCTTGTTAACTGGTGGGGGTTCAGCATCAGTAGAGCCAGGCACAATGCATGGCAAAGGCTTGTGGAAGGCAGAATCCTTCAAATTTCTTGTATCCATTGAGACTTGCATTGTGACCAAGTATATGGTCATTTTTTGGAGAAAATTCCATGAGGTATTAAGAAGGTGGATTCTAATGTGTTTGGTTGAAATGTTCTATAGATAACTGTTTGGTTCATTTGGTTTATAATCTTTGTTAGCTCCAGAATTTCCTGTTTAGCTTTTGTCAGGATGACCTATTCTTTGGTGAGAGATGAGTATTAAAGTCTCCCACTATCAATTTGTGAAGGTCAGTGTATGATTTAAGTTTTAGTAATGTGGGTGTTCTTTGTTTTCAGGGTGCAGATGGTTAAGAATTGAAATATCATCTTGGTAAATTTTTTCTTTGATGAGTATGAAGTGTTCTTCCCTGTCTCTTTTGATTAGTTTTAGTTTAAAATCTATTTTGTAAGATATTAGAATGGCTACAGAAACTTTTTCCTTAATACGCTTGGAAAATTTTTTTCCGACCCTTTACAGTGAGGTAATGTTTATCTTTGATGTAGAGGCGTATTTCTTTTTTTTTAAATTTATTTATTAAAGATTCCTGCCTCCTCCCCACCACCGCCTCCCATTTCCCTCCCTCTCCCCCTATCAAGTCCCCCTCCCTCATCAGCCCGAATAGCAGTCAGGGTTCCCTGCCCTGTGGGAAGTCCAAGGACCTCCCCCCTCCATCCAGGTCTAGTAAGGTGAGCATCCAAACTGCCTAGGCTCCCACAAAGCCAGTACGTGCAGTAGGATCAAAACCCAGTGCCATTGTTCTTGACTTCTCAGCAGCCCTCATTGTCTGCTATGTTCAGCGAGTCCAGTTTTATCCCATGCTTATTCAGATCCAGTCCAGCTGGTCTTGGTGAGTTCCCAATAGATCAGTTTCACTGTCTCAGTGTGTGGGTGCACCCCTCGCGGTCCTGAGTTCCTTGCTCGTGCTCTCTCTCCTTCTGCTCCTGATTTGGACCTTGGGATTTCAGTCCGATGCTCCAATGTGGGTCTCTGTCTTTGTTTCCTTTCATCGCCTGATGAAGGTTAATATCCAGGAGGATTAGAGGCGTATTTCTTGTGTGCAACAGAAGAATGAGTCTTGTTTTCACATCCATTCTGTTAGTCTGTATCTTTTGGAGGGGATTACATCCATTGAAATTGGGAGACATTAATTACTAATGATTGGTAATTTTTGATACCTTGTTATTGTTATTGTTGTTGTTGTTAGTATATATGTATATATGTATGTATGTATGAATATGAGTGTATGTTTCCTTTCTTTTGGTTTTGCTGGTATGAGATTATTTACTGCCTGTGTTTTTATGCATGTAGTTAACTTGCTCGGGTTTGAGTTTTCCTTCTAGTATCTTCTGTAGGGCTGTATTTGAAGATAGGTATTGTTTAAATTTGACTTTATCATGGAATATCTTCTTTTCTCCATCTATGGTGATTGGAAGTCTTTCAATAGCAATCTGGATTGGCATCCATGAACTCTTAGAGTCTGCAGGACATCTGTCAACACACTATGACTTTTAAAGTCTCCATTGATAAGTCAGATGTAATTCTAATTGTTTTATATGTTTATATGCCTTTATATGTTACTTAGCTGTTTCTCCTTGCATCTTTTAATATTTTTTATTTATTCCAGCAGAGAGACTCTACCACAGTTGGAGATTGGTACACAGCAATGAAGAAGAGAGGGAGATGTAGGGACATAGCCCCACCCATTGGGGGCGTGTTCGCCTCGGGCTAATGTTTACGGATAAATCTGCCGGGCGTGAGCCCAGCAGCCCTTTTTTTTGTCTTTTGCTCCGCCGCGGGAACCTGTGGTCCTATAAGTCTATTTCCTTATTAAAGCTGTATATATCTATATAATCTGTCTACATTCATTTGCTCCGCCACATTTGGCGCCCAACGTGGGGCTCGAACCCACGACCCTGAGATTAAGAGTCTCATGCTCTACAACTGGTTTTTTGGGATGATTGGTATTTGTGAATTACTGTTTATAAAAAATTGTACTGGTACTATTTCTTATATACTGATATGTTAAATATTAAATGTAAGTGTTCCTACCTCTATTTTTGTATGAGTATGCTTATAACTTTGTCTATATTGTATTGATACTTCTACCATATTACATTGTACATTTCTACCTCTGATACTATGACATTGTTTACAGTTGAAGATCATTGTCTTCATATATTACACAGTTGTTTATTCTTTTAGTCTTCAAAGTTAGATAGGTATTGAAAATTATATGTTTGTCATATTTATTTTTAAGTTTATCAGGTCTTTTAGTTACATAGAGATTATATTTAGTATAAATAGTATGATCTTCAGCCTCTTCAAAGAGCTGTAGAAAATGGCCTTTAATCTAACCTAAAATTTCTATGCCAAAGAGACACAATTACTCCTGACAACACCACTCTACTCCCGAGAAAACGTTGAGCACCAAAGACACTCCACTGGGAGTTTGTCTTCTTGGCAGAACTGGCCTTTGGGTTAAAAAAAGCCCATACCTCAACTTCTGACAAAGATACAAAATATCCCTAAGTGGATAAAACAGGATTGTCTTATCTTGCCAAGACAGGGTAGGATAGTCCTAAGAAAGTTCCTTGCCTTTAATAATGGTATGCCAGTTATGTTAGGCCTTAGCCAAAGTTGGTTGACTCAACATTACAAACGAGACTTTGGGTGATTGCCCAGGTAGTCAGTTGTCTCTGTCAATTGTTACACATTTTGGATATCTCTCGATTGTTAAATAATCTTTATTCCCTTCTCAGATCTTTGACGGAGTTAAAGATTATATAATTGTAGTTACTCTCTATGTTATTTAGACTCCTTGAGATAAAATGTTTAACAAAAGTTTTGTTCTCAATATTGTTTGTTATATTTATTATTTGTTATTATTGTATATAGTTGTATTTGGTTTGGTTCTATCTTATTTAGACAAAAGGGGGAGATGTAGGGACATAGCCCCACCCATTGGGGGCGTGTTCGCCTCGGGCTAATGTTTACGGATAAATCTGCCGGGCGTGAGCCCAGCAGCCCTTTTTTTTGTCTTTTGCTCCGCCGCGGGAACCTGTGGTCCTATAAGTCTATTTCCTTATTAAAGCTGTATATATCTATATAATCTGTCTACATTCATTTGCTCCGCCACAGGGAGGATTGGGAATATTGTTAGTAGGGCACTGAGAGAGTGGAGGAGTTTTGTGGACAGGCAGCCTACCTGGAATTCTGACAGCTATTGTGGTCTCTCCTCCAGCAGGGAGTCTCCACCAGAGTTGGGTACTGGGATAAAGCTATGAGGAGGAGGGGGGGGATTGGGGATAATGTTAGGGAGGGGGCAACAAGAGAGTAGAGGAAGTCTAAAGGTGGGAAGAGTACCTGGTCTTTTGGCAGGAGTAGTCTTGTTTAGTCAGGGTTATCTGCCAGAGTTGGAGGCTGAGATACAGTGATAAGGATGGGAGGAACAACCGAGGAGTGGGAGTGTTGAAGCTAGAGAGTGGGGAAGGTCCATGGGTTGGCAGCCTACTTGATCTTTTGACTGACATGGCCTTGTGGTTGGACAGGAGCTGTCTGCCTGAAGAAACAGAGTGGGGAAGATCTGCTGGCTGGTGGCCTACCTGGTTTTCTGGTAGAGATGGTCTGTGGTTGGTCAGAGGATATCTGCCTAAGGGAGCAGTGAGAGTAAGGAAGAATTTTGACTCTTTATTTGTGACTTCCCTTCTATCATGTAAATTTCAATGTATAATCAGATCAATTAGAGAGATGAGGTCATTTTAAATGTATTTTCTCCTTCGGGTTTTATTGCTGTGAAGAGATACCAATAGCATGGCAACTCTTATAAAGGAAAACTTTTAATTGGGGCTGGCTTACAATTTCAGTGGTTTAGTCCCTTATCATCATACCAGGAAGCATGGCAGCATTCAGACAGACCTGGTACTGAGGGAGGAGTTGAGAATTCCACATCTGGATAGGCAGACAGCAGGAAGTGAATGCAACACAGCTTGGCTTGAACATCTGAGACCTCAAAGCCTGCTACTCAGTAGCACACTTCCTTTGTCAAGGCCATACCTTCTAAATCAAGTGCCACTTCCTATGGACCTATGGGGGCCATTTTCTTTCAAACCACCACAGTCTACTCCCTGGCCCCCATGGGCTTATAGCCATATTATAATGGAGAAATGCCTTAAGTCCAACTTCAAAAGTCTCCATAGTCTGTATGTCTCAGCACTGGGTAAAAGTCATTCTAAGTCTCTGCTTAGATTCATGCAGTCTCTTAATTGTAATCACATATAAAATCAAAATGAAAAGCAGATCACATACTTCCAACATATAATGGCACAAGATATACATTACCATTCCAAATGGGAGCACAGTGAGAAAATACTAGATTAAAGCAAGACTGAAAACCAGCTGGGCAAACTCCATACTCTGCATCTCCATGACTGATGTTAAAACACTCTTCAGTTCTCCAGTTACCTTCAGCTTTATTTAACCACACCACATTTCTTTCTCATGGACTGCTTCTACTCCTTGTTAGCAGCTCTCCTTGGCCACTGTCCCATGGCTCTGGCATCTCCAACATTTTGGGTTCTCCGAGGCAATACAGGTTTTACCTTCACAGCTTCTCTAGGGCTCCATGCAGGGACATGCCTGACACATGTGTGGCCTTATAAGCCTTCCTTAGTTGGTGAGGGAGATTCCATAACCCCTTTGTTCACTCCTTGACTCTATAGCCAGAACCACATGGCCTAAATACCAAGTTCTGCTTGTTGGGGCTGGAACATGGTCTTCTTGGTCCACTACATCGTCACCAGCTTTCTCTTCTCAATGGTTTCCATCATTGCCTAAACTTGTCTGTCTGTCCTGAAACTTGACCTGTATACCAGGCTGGATTCAAACTCAGAGATTTGCCAGACTCTACCTCTGGAGCCCTGGGATTGAAGGCATGCACCACCACACCTGGCCCTAAGCTTTTCTTTAATTCCTTTTTACAAGTTGGAATCTTAGCTGAGTAGGTGAAAAGTTTTCATACCCCAGTATTGGGTTTCTCCTCTGATACAATAAATCAGATCAAACCAAATTAATAATTCCAAGTTTAATCTGAGCAAAACATTCCTGGGTGATCCCAGGGGAAGAGGAGAAACCATAAAGGGGACCGACCACAAGGGGAATTCTGTGGGCCAGACCTTAAATACCCTTCTGAGGTAGAGACACTGCTTGGTGGGCTCTGGAGAGGGATGCTCCAGGGGAGAACCCCAACAGTAGGATCTTTCACTGAGGTCAACATTCCCTTTGTTCCCTTTAACATCAGGCTTTTCTCTAATCTGTTTATCTTCTTCAACACAGGATTTGGCTCCATTCCATTTTCTTGTACCCCTTTTCCTTAAGCTTTACATTTTTAAAAATTTTTTGTTGCTCAGCTTGCTCCTTTTCCTTATATCTTCGTAAGACTGAACTGCAATAACTACATGACAGAGTCAATACTACTAAATGTGTTGAAATTTCTCTACCAGGGCAACTAATCCAAAATCCTTCAGTTTAGCCTCCAGCAGATTTTTTTGGACATGGGCAAAAAGCAGCCACATTCTTCACCAAAATATGACAAGAACGGTGTCTAGGCCACATACATAACATTCATCACCTTTGAAACCTCTTGAGTTTCATACAGTATGTTTTGATTATACTCAGATGCCAAAATCTTTCCAGGTCCACTACTCTTCCCTACCCATTCAACTTTGTGTCTTTTTTTTTCTTTTAGCCCATCTTGAACAGTTTGTGTTGCCCAGATATTCTTGGCTATGTGATCTTACACTACAAGATAACTGACTGACCAGGTTTTATGCTCAGTGTAAACAATCTCTCTCTCTCTCTCTCTCTCTCTCTCTCTCTCTCTCTCTCAGCAGCTAATAATTGCCAAGAGCACAATGGATGGGGGGAGGTAGATTTCATGTCCAACTCCCATGTTCATGCTGAGATTTGATCTGGCTTGGACCTGCATGCACATTAAGTTATTGATAATCATAGTTCACATTATTCTGTATTATGAACTACATTAACAAGTTGTGTATTTGTATCTATTCTTAATATTTTTCTATTATGTTCACAGGACAATTTGACGTATATGTATACCACATGCAGAATCAGAATAGTCTCTATTTGTGTACATATTTACTATTATAAGTAAGTTCTACACTTTCATATGCTTTTGTGTTTGTTTGTAACATTGCATTTAAATTTGAAGACTTCCCTATAGCATTTTTAAAAGTATGTGTAGAGATGAGATTCACCCCCCTCAACTTATTTTTCAGTATACAACAGTGTTTTAGCTCTATTTCATTTTTGCCTTGCAGGGGATGTAAAGGAGTGTACTGAAGTGACTGAAGTGTTGCGAAGCTGAATGCAAACATCATTTATCTTTTTTTTTCTGGAGAATTTTCTAGGCTGATTGCCTAGTTTCTCTTCTATAGATATACAGCAGCCCATGAAAGACTTTCACCTGTTTGTCTCTAGGACAAGCTGCTGTTAAAATGATCAGGTATTGTCTACTAGATTTTCTTATCTTCCTCTCATGACAGCTCTCAGGGTTTTACAGTCTTTCAGTACTGCAGTCATGCTTTTTTCCTCTTGCCATTTTTTTTTCTTTAGTGTGATGCAATGAAGTGTTGGAAGGTTGGATTAAGCTACATATATACTTATACTTTTTTATTTATAGTTCTGGGGATTGGACTTAGGTGGGTTTCACCTTCTAGTCAAGTACTCTACTTCAATAAGATCTGCTTTTTAAAAAACTTTTAAACAGTATTTTGTGATTATAATTTAGCCACATCATTTCTTCCACTCCTTTCCTTCCCCCAAACCCTCCCATATGCCACTCCTTACTTTCTTTCAAATGCATGACTTCCTTTTTCCCTTCTTTTATTGAAAATAGATTCTTCTCTTTTATAATACATCCTGGCCAGTTTCCCCTCCCTTCACTCCTTCTAGGTTCTACCACCTCCCCTCTCCCCTGTATCCACTCTTTCTTCAGTAATTGTTTCTATATAAAGAAATAGTATTTCCCAGGGAAGAACACACCAACTGGTTATCTGATGCCAAATGTTCAGCACTGAGAACATATATAGAAGTAACATTATAAAGACTGAGCAGGTTGTATTTGTGTGTTTAGGAAGATACACCTTTAATCCCTTCCTCAAGTAGGGTAACTCTCAGGGATATATAGCTCAGTTATTCTTAGAGACTTATATTTTTGGTGATGGCCCTCAACTTCTTTAATATGGGTTGCAAAGATCCTTGGTTCATGCTCCATTTCTCTCCTATTCCTTTGAGGAAAAGTATTGGGATTGTCCCCTATTCTTGCTCTTATAGCACCATGTAGGCTTCAGGGGGATGATGCTTCATTTCCCTGGAGTAGAACCCTGGAAATCTAGGGGGATTTGTGTCAACTCTTATTTCTGTCCACGTTTTCTTCTTATGAAATATCAAGATTATGCACCTCTTTGCAGTCATGCAAAGCTGTTCAGGATAGATACCAAGTGCCTCCAGCCCTTGTCATTACTTATATTGGTCTTCAGGCAGTTTAATTATGGTGGGTGCATCAGCCTTCTGGATGAGATGAAGCAGAAATAACTGGATCTTTCTTAAATTGCTCTAAGTGACTGGAGACAACGAATTTTTTCTTTGAGTCAGTATTTTTCATGAATTGACATAGGACATTCCACCATCAGACCTTCAGTCACTGGAGCAAAAACATTTGACATTACTCATGTCTATTCTTTCTATAACAAACTGGCCACTAAATGTTGATCATTAATTTTCCTCAATATTTATGCTTTCCATTTCTGCTCCCAATGCTATTATTAAAGTCTTTAGGCTTTGTGTTTGGCTTAATCAATTGCTACTGAAGATAACAATGTAAATCTCCAATCATCACAGTATCTATTATGCAAAAAGATAATGTATCCCAAGCAAATGCTGCAGGAGATTCTTTGTTAAGAGCACCATGTGTAGCATTTTAGTTCCTATAATGAAACAATAAGCTAGGTGTTATAATTATTCCCTTTTGTTAGATTAAAATATGAGAAAATAATTAACAAAATGATTAACCCTGAATAAATTATCTAGTAAGTGGGAAAGATAGAATAAATTTGAATAGTCTTGTCAACAATATCTTTTAATTTTTCCCCCATATCAACCAAAGCTTTCCATCTCTCATCACTTCCCAGTCCCTGCCTCCCACCCCCATCCACACCTCCACTGTTTCTCTTCAGATACAGGAGAGCATCCCATGAATATCAGTCAGCCATGGTATATCGAGTTGCTGTGAAACTAGGCACCTTCTCTTCTATAATGCTGGATGAAGCAATCCAGTAGGAGTGTCTTAGGGTTTCCAAACTTCGAAAAAACACCATGACCAAAAAGCAAGTTGGGGAGGAAAGGCTTTTTCTGTCTTATTGTCTTACACTTCAGTCCATAGTCCATCATTGGAGGAATTCAGAATGGGAACTCAAGCAGGGCTGCAACCTTGAAGCAGGAGCTGATGCAGAGGCCTTGGAGAGGAGCTGCTTACTGGCTTGATTCCCCTGACTTGCTCAGCCTAATTTCTTTCCTTTTTCCTTTTTGGTTTTTCAAGACAGAGTTTCTCTGTAGCTTTGGAGCCTGTCTTGCAACTTACTCTGTAGACCAGGTTGGTCTTGAACTCACAGATATCTACTTGTCTCTACCACCCGAGTGCTGGGATTAAAGATGTGTGCCACCACTAACCTGCCAGCTTGATTTTTTATAGAACCCAGAACCACCAGCTCAGGAATTGCACCTCCCCCTGTGGGCTGGGCCCTCCTCCACTGATTACTAATTGAGAAAATACCTTACAACAGGATCTCATGGAGGCATTTCTTTAACTGAACCTCCTTCCTCTCTGATGACCCTAGATTGTGTCAGGTTGACATACAATATCAGCAAGTACAAAAAGGGATTAATCTCAAAGGCAGGCAACACAGAGACATCCCTTGCTCTCACTGTTAGGAGTTCCACATGAAGACCAAGTTACACAACTGAAACATACACAGAGAGCCTAGTTAAGACCTGCTCAGGTTCCCTGGTTGTCAGTTCAGTCTCTGAGAGCTCCTGTGAGGACAGGTTAGTTAGTTATGTGGGTTTTTATTGTGGTGTCCTTGACCCCAAGGACTCCTATAATCCTTTCTGTTCCTTTTTCACAGGATTCCCAGAGCTCTGACTAAAGTTTGGCTGTGGGTCTCTGCATCTGTTTCTATCAGTTGCTTGGTGAAGCCTCTCTTATAACAGTTGAGGTAGGCACTGGTCTATGAGTTTAGCAAAGTATCGTTAGGAATCGTTTCATTGGATTTTTTGCCATTTCTGTTTGGCTCTATCTTAGGTCTCTGGGGGTATCCCGCCGCTGGATCCAGGCCCTCAGCAGTGAGCTCCCTCTCAGCGTATGGGTCTTCAACTGGTCTAGTCATTAGTTGGTTACTCCTACAATTTCTGTACCATTTTAACCCCAGTAATATTGTAGGCAAGACAAATTGTAGGTTGCAGGGCTTGTGGCTGGGTTGGCGTCCCAGTCCCTCTACTGGAAGTCTTGCCTGCTTACAGGAGATGGCCTATTCAGGCTCTGTATTGTTGGGGGGAGCTGTGGGCTGTGTTCCTGCCACCCCAGCTCCTGGTTGCCTAGCTAGCTTATGCCCCAAAATAACAACACACAAACTGTATTCTTTTAAACACTGCTTGGCCCATTAGCTCTAGCCCTTACTGGCTAATTCTCACGTATTAATTTAGCCCATTTCTAATAATCTCTGTAGCATCAGTCTTACCGGGAAAGATTCAGCATGTCCGACCTGGCGGCTTGCTTCATTGTATCTGCTCTGGAGAGGAGCGGCATCGCGTCTGCCTCAGAGAGGAGAGGAAATGGCATCTGAGCTCACTTCCTCTTCCTCCCCGCATTCTGTTCTGTTTACTTCACCCACCTATGTTTTAACCTATGAGGGCCAAGCAGTTTCTTTACTATTTAACCAATGACCTTCCTCCATCACTGTATCTATTGCTAGGAGTCTTAGTTAGGCTCACCCTCATAGATTCTTGGGAGTTTCCATTGCTCTGAGTTTCTAGTTTATCCCGAAATGCTTCCAGATTCTACTTGTTTCTCTTAGTAATCTCTTTTTCCATCCTCCCCCAACCTGATCCCTCTTGTCCCAGGTTTATTCCTCAGTCCTCTTTCACAGGAGACAACTTCCTGAATAGAACACCAGTACTGCAGACACTAAAATCAGTAGTTAGTGAATGAAACCTCATGAAACTAAAAAGCTTATGTAAGGCAAATGACACCATCAATAGGACATAAAGACCGCCCACAGAATGAGGAAAGGTCTCACCAACCTCACATAAGACAGATCTGTATCCCACTTTTTAATTGGATTATTTAGTTTGTTGATGTCTAGTTTCTTGAGTTCTTTATATAGTTTGGATATTAGCCCTCTGTCTGATGTAGGTTTGGTGGCAAACTTTTCTCATTCTCTGGGATGCCTTTTTGTCTTATTGATAGTGTCCTTTGCCTTACATAAGCTTTTTGTTTCCTGTGCCAATGTGTTCAAAGCGATTCCCCACTTTCTCTTCTATCAGGTTCAGTGTGTCTGGTTTTAGTTGAGGTCTTTTTTCCACTTGGACTTGAGTAGATATGGATCTATTTGCATTCTTCTGCATGTAGACATCCAGTTAGATCAGCACCATTTGTTGAAGATGATTTCTTTTTCATTGTATAATTTTGGCTTCTTTATTGAAAATCAGGTGTCCACACATGTGGACTTATGTCTGGGCGTTTGATTTGATTCGATTGATCCACTTGTCTGTTTTTATGCCAATACCATGTAGGGTTTTTAATACTGTTGCTCTGTAGTAGAGCTTGAAATCAGGGATGATGATACCTCCAGAAGATTTTTTTTTTTTTGTTATCGTACAGGATTGTTTTAGCTATCCTGTTTTTTTCTTTTCTTTCCTTTTTTTTTTGTCATTCCATATAAAGGTGAGTATTTTTTGTTTAAGCTATTTAAAGAATTGGGATGGGGATTGCATTGAATCTGTAGGTTGTTTTTGGTAAGTTGGCCATTTTTACTTTGTGGATCCTATGGATCCATGAGCTTGAGAGATCTTTTCATCTTTTGATATCTTCCCCAGTTTCTTTCTTCAGACACTTAAAGTTCTTGCCATACAAGTCTTTCATTTGCTTAGTTAGAATTTCACCAAGACATTTTACATTATTTTTGGATATTGGGAAGGGCATTATTTTCCTGATTTCTTTCTCAGTCCATTTATCATTTATATATAGGAGGGCTTTTGATTTTTTTTTTTTTTTAGTAATTTTGTATCCAATGATTTCATGGTAGGAGTTCCCTAGTAGGATTTTTGGCTTTGCTTATATATAGTATAATATTGTTTGCAAATATCAAATGTTTTATTATTTCCTTTTCAATTTGTATCCTCTTGATGTGATGGTGGAGAGATCGGATGCTTAAAAGAAATCCCACACTAGCTCAGAACTGAGAGATAGTTATTTATTTAGGGGAAAAACTTACAAATCAGGATTCTCTGCTTGAGTGGTGGATGGAGATGGCATCCAAACAATCCGAACGAACAAACAGAAACCGGGGGGGAGGGGGCAGAAGAACCGATGCACTTTGGCATCCAGGTAAATAGTATATGAGGCCATGCCCCAGTAAGCTGGTAATAAACCTTCCTGCAGCACCCCCCCCTTTTGTTTAAATAAGAGAATTCTAAGCCTAATACAAAATCATATACAATAAGAACAAATATCCTATGTTAACTAGCTTAAGACTTGTATAATAAATAACTTGGCCAAGACATAAGAGGAAAATAACTACACTTATCTAGTCTTTAACCCCATAGAAGATCCCAGAAGGGAATAATGTTACACGAGTAAGTAGGAAGTGCAATCAAACAACTTCCAAAACATGCAACAATTTACAGAGACAACTGGCTACCTGGACAATCACCCAAAGTCACATTTGCAACTTTGAAGCAACCAACTTTGGCTAAGGCCTAGAATAACTGACAGACTATTTTCAAAGGCAAGGAACTTTTTAAAACTATCTTACCCTGTCTTGGCAGAATTTGACAGTACTGTTTCATCCATTTCCGGATACCATGTATCTTGTCAGTGGTTAAGGCATGGGCATTTCTTTGCCCAAAGGCCAGTTCTGCCTAGAAGAAAACAAGCCCCAAGTGGAGTGTCTTTGGTGATCAACATTCTCTCTGGAAAAGATGGGTGCTTCCAGGAGCAATTGTGTCTCACTTACACAGAACTCTAAGTTATTTAAATGCCATTTTACAGCTCTTTGATGTGGTTGAAGATTATCTATCTATGCAGAATATAATCTCTATGTATCTAAAGAACCTGATTAGCCTAACTATAAGTATGACAAACACAGATGACTATTGATCTATAATTCTTAATATGTATATGACTTAAAGACTAGACAATAAACAACTGTGCAATAAATGAGGATAATGACCCCCAAATGTAAACAATGTATAAGTATATAGATCAGAGGTAGAAATGTACACTGCAATATTGTAAATATGTATCAATACGTAAAAATGTTTTAAAAGAGGTAGAAGCATGCATGCATACAATATTTAATAAAATTTAACTGTGTATCAATATACAAGAATCTATACCAATGTAATTGTCTATAAATAATAACTCACAAATACCAATTTATAATACCATCTACCTATTGCTGGGAGAGAGGATGTCATCTTTTAGAATTACTTCCAGTTGTCATGGGGGCGACGTTCTTTCTAGGGGATCCTGTGAAAGTAAAATGATGGTTAAGTTTCAAGATTAATGTCTGGTATGATTGCAAATAGTCTCTGAGTATTTTGTGGAGGTCTGGCTATAATGTAAAAATGTACACCATTTCAGCTAACCAATTTGGAATCATCTTGTGCAGCTGACACCCAAAACATGTCTTGTAGCTCTATCAGCATCACAATGTCCTTGGCATGTTGATAGGGCAGAACTTAGGTAGGCAGAATGTTGGGAGGAAGAAGGGCAGAGTCAGGGGAGATGCCATGGAGCCACCACTGGAGATAGACATGCTGAAACTTTGCTGGTAAGCCACAACCACATGCTGATATACAGATTAATAGAAATGAGTTAAATTAAGATATAAGAGTTAGCCAATAAGAAGCTAGAGCTAATGTCAATCAATGATTTAATTAATACAATTTCTGTGTGGTTATTTTGGATCTCAGCTAGCCAGGCGGCCGGGAACCAACAAGTTACCCTTCTTACTTCAGAAGAGGCTTCTTATGGAGTTGGTTAGCTATTTGGGCAAGAAACTGCTCTTGTCTGGACTACTTGATGAACTGGACATGCAGGACCTGAAGAGAAATGACTGCTGAACTTGCCTAAATGTGCTATCATCCTTCAGGGTTCCTGATACTTGAAAGAGTCTGCCACACATTCTGCGGGATACAGAAGAAAGGGACTGACAAATTGTCAATATAGGTGGAACTATCTTTGAAATTTCCTGCTTCATGGAAAAGTTTGCTGGATACTATGGACCTGTAGGCTGAAGATGGATGCGTCAACAGTACAGCAGAATTTTGATTGACTGTCTAGGCAGTGAGATATCTCTGTCAAGTTTAGAGTTTTGGAAGTTGCTTATAATGTACGTCCTGTTTACTCAGGTAATATTATATCCTTCTGGAGTCTTTGATGGAGTTGAAGAAATTATAGTTATAGTTTTCCTTAGTTATGATAAAAGATATGTAATTTTACTATGTTAAAGTTAAAGCCTTTCTTCTTGTTTAAACAGAAAAAGGGAAATGGTATGGAAGGTCCTTCTGTATATGTGTTGTTTTTGTTGGTTAATGAATAAAGAAACTGGCTTGGCCTGATAGGGTAGAACAGAGCTAGGCAGAGAAGACTAAACTGAATGCTTGGAGGAAGAAGGCCAGCATCAGAGAGAAGTCATGTAGCCATGCTGGAGACAGACACTGGGAACTTTACCAGGTGAGGCACAGCCACGTTGTGATACACAAGTTAATGGAGATGGGTTAAATTAATATGTAAGAGTTAGCCAATGAGAAGCTAGAGCTAATGGGTCAAGCAGTGATTTAATTAATATAGTTTTGTGTGATTATTTTAGGGCTGAGCAGCTGGGAGCAAACTAGCATCCTCCTTGCAACATATGGTGATTGAAAGTTTTGTTGGTTATAGTAGTCTGTGGTGGCAGCTGTGATCTCTTAGAGTCTATAAGACATCTGTTCAGGTCTTTCTGGCTTATAGCGTCTCCAGTGAGAAGGTGGGTATAATTCTAAAGGTCTTGTCTTTATATCTTCTTTGTTTTTTATTTCTTTGCAGATTTTAATATTTTCTCTGTTCTGTACTTTTAGTGTTTTTATTATTATGGGATACATAGACCTTCTTTTCTCATCTAATCTATTTGGTGTTCTATAAGCTTTTTGTACATTTACAGGCATTTCCTTCTTTAGGTTAGGTTATGATTTTGTTAAATATATTATCTGAGTTTTGTGCTGAAATTCTTCTCTTTCTTCTATTTGAATCTATTATTCTTAGGTGTGGTCTTTTCGTGGTGTCCCAGATGTCCTGGATGTTTTGTGTTAAGAGGTTTTTTTAATTTAACTTTTTCATTGATGCATCTATTTTTCTGTTGTATCTTCAATGCTTGAGATTCTCTTTTTCATGTCTTGCATTATTTTTGTCATGCTTGCATCTGTAATTTCTGTTTGCTTATGCAAATTTTCCATTTTCCTTGGCATTCTTTAATGGATTTGTTGAATATTTTTAGTTTTTTGGTTGTCTTTTCCTCAGTTTCTTCCTTCCTTCTTTCCTTCTTTCCTTCTTTCCTTCTTTCCTTCTTTCCTTCTTTCCTTCTTTCCTTCCTTCCTTCCTTCCTTCCTTCCTTCCTTCCTTCCTTCCTTCCTTCCTTTTTTTGAGACATGGTATCTGTGGGTAGCTTTGGAGCCTGTCCTGGCACTTGCTCTGTAGATCAGTCTGGCCTCTATCTGCCTATCTCTGCCTCCCAAGTGCTGGGATTAAAGTCATATGCTACCACCACCTGGCTCTTTTCCTTGATTTCTTTGAGGTAGTTTTTCATTTTATCTTTAATGATCTATATTGTTTTCATAAGTTTTTAATGATTGTTGTACTTTGGCTGCGTTGGAATGTTCAGGTATTGCTGTCATGCAATAGCTGGGCTCTGATGCTGTATTGCCTGGTTTCTTGTTGATTGTATTTTTACATGAGTGTTTAGGCATCTGGGTTTAGGATGATTAGTTCTAGTCCTTGATTTTTGAGCTTGTCTTTGTTAGATAGATGTTTTGTTCTTTGGTTTCTAAATCCTGTTTTTTAATCTTCGTTATCTAGATTTCTGGCAGCTGGTGTGATCTCTGGTCTAGTTGGGAATCTCTGTCCAAGTTGGTAGTTGGCCTTCTGGTGGTTAACTTGGCCTTTGGTGCATCAGCAGGTTTCTGTTGTTCTGTTTGGTGTGGCATGGCCTGAGTGGTGGAAGTCTACTGTAGTTGGGGGCAGGGCCCAGCAACAGGACCTGTGGTGAGCTGGAATGATGATGCCTGGACTGTGGGAAGTATCTTGGGACACAGAATCTGTTGATAAGCTAGTCACTCACCAGTTCTGAGTGGTGTGGCCTACCCTTGAGTGACAGATGTCTTTTGGGGTTGGGGACAGGATCCAGCAATGGGACTGATGATTATCTGGGATGACATGGACTGCAGAAAGAGTCCTGGGGATCAAAATTCAGGGAGGGGTGCAGTTCATCTGGCAGGTAGGTCACTCACCAGATCTGAGTGGTGTGGCCTGTTCCTGGATGGCAGATGTCCATTGAGGTTGGGACATATCCCAGGAACAGGGACAGTGGACATGCGAAAGGGTCCTGGGGTACAGAATGCATGGAGGGGTGAAGTTCTGCAGACAGGCAGATCCCTCGCTGGTTATGGTTTAGTGTGGCCTGCTCCTGAGTGACAGAGGTCCAGTGGGTTTGTGTCCAGTGCCCAGCAGCAGAGCCAGGGACAAGCTGAGATGATGTGGACCTGGGGAAGGGATCTAGGGAACATAATACAGAGCAACAATATTTTTAAAACACTAAAATCATCCGTGCTACATCTACCTTTAAAGTTATTCAGGATTTTATATTGATTTCAGATTAATGTTCAAATTACTTAGCATTTACTCAAATACCCTACATTACCTTGTTCAAATTTTCATCCTCATCTCATTAATTATTTTAAAAATATCACATAACATTCTTTCACAAAACTTCATGATTTTGTACCGTCATTTTATTTTGTAAAATATCCTCAGTTGCCATATTACTCTCTATCGTTATCTCTTCTCCCATGACAAGATTCTACTTATTTTTGGAAATTTAACTTATATAGTACATTTTTAAAGACAGCTTTCTGATTTTACTCCCCTACCCTGCAAACACACATGGGTTACTTGTTCCCCAGATTGATTTTTTTAAAATATTTTTGTAATTATTGCATTATAGAATTTAACATGTTTAAATACCTTATTTATGAACCCATCTCACCTGAACTCTTAAACCTTAAATTTTGCTTTCATACTTATAGCTGCTTACCATATTGAGTATATAAATAAATGAATGAAAAATTATTTGAAACTTGTGACGACTGTCCGTTACTTCTTGTTCAAGAATTTAACAGAAAATATAAACATTTATCAAGTAATTTATGAAATTTGAAACAGCTAATTAATTGTATATTAATAGCTACTATATTTACTTTTGCTAACATTAATAATAGTAATATCATTCCTTGTTCATAGGCTAGAATCTTTTGCTTTCAACAGATTGGACTATATCTAGATTGAACCAAGGTTTAGAGGTGCTGCAACAAGCTTGAAATGTACTTAACAGCCATGAGGAGACTTTCCCACCTGTTAAGCTATGTATAATTTTTGCAGGGAATTATTACAAAAGGGCGATCTTTGTCAGTTGTCACTCAGGCTGGCCTGGGTGTTTTGGTGTTGCAACCACCTTTCTGTCATCCATGTTTCTGTAACAAACCCCAGTAAACTCATGGATTCACCAAGTTATAGTAAAGTCATTATTGTGGTGTGTCACGTGTTCCATATCTAGAGTATGTATATTTTTTGCTTATATATCCCCAGGAAAAGTCACACAATAAATATTGCTTCCTCCAGTAATCTTTTTCAATAAATATCTCTTGATATCTGTTTTAGCATACAATGTTATGGAGCCACAACATTCACAAATTCTAGTTCAGAGACAGTAGGTCTATCAAATATCTCTTCAATAATATATTACTAACCTTCTACATTCTATATTTATTTTTAAGACTATATTTTGTTTGTTATTGGACCCATATGTAAATGTCCAATTGTAATAGTTAGACTGCTTCTTTGGAAGCAGATCTTGTGATGATTTGCAGATCTTATTTTTGTTATAACTTTATGAAGTTCACAAAGTATATGTGATGTTCTTTATCCCAAGAGAAATTACTGCTTTTAACCACATATTATAATAAATGCTATTAGGAGGCTTAGTTCATAATCTAAAGAAATATAAAACTTATTTTTTCTTGTTGATTTTCTTTGACTGTTGTCTCGTGTTTTCCACCTCTCCTGGGAAATTGTTCCCCCTTAAATCTCCCACAGTATTTACTGCATTATTTTTTACCTTTCCTTTGAATTTTAGAATCCAGTTTTATAACCCATCAAAACATCCCCTTTCCTTCTTCAAAATTGACCTCCAATTCTGAATTCTGGCTCAAAAAAATCAATCATAAACACACAGAATTGGGAACATGCGAATTTAACAACAGTTCATGGGGGAAAACAACCTGAGGGTTGAGTAGAGCGTGATCTCAAAATGAATCAGAAGTGACGTATATACTTAGAGAGGAGAGCTAATGCAATCTTGGTCTGCATTAGCCGAAGTAATTGTTTTTAGCCTTTAGGCAGCAATTGTCCCATTGTGCTTTGTGCTATGGATTAGGCCAATATTAAGGGGAAGATTCTTGATAAATTAATACATGCCCAGAGAATGACAAGTAGATAAGTGTGGTGTATAAAACTCCTACTATACAAAAGCATTTGAATTATCCATCATTATTTAACTTAAATTTAGTTTAAAATGGTCTAATTCTGTGTTGAGAATAGGGAACGTGAGTAACATATGAAAATAACTTGATTAGTTTTTATAGCTTAAGAATATTAGTGTCAACCCAGTTAAGTTATGTGGATAAAGGGGAAACAGATTTCACTACAAAGTTTTGGAAGCTCGTCCAGACCTAGTTAGGATCACCAGTGTGAATGTTGGGTTTGCTGATGCATGCGGCAAGAACACTGGAGTAGTCATGAAAATGTTCCTTGGCATTAAAACCCTCTCAATATTTTTTGTAATGATCTTATAAAATCGCTGCTTTTCTGTAGGGTTTTGTGCTACTGCTCCTGCTCCCCTTTAATTTAAATATGCTGACTTGCTTCAGGTCTGAGCCCATTTCAAGCTCTACAAGACAATAATACCAAGGGAGGGCTTTGAACCAATTCGTCTTCAAAATAAGAATAATGTGAGCACCGACAAAAAGCAATTGGGGAAGGAAAGGTTATATGTTACCTTACAGCTTGTAGTTTATCATCCGGGGAAGTCAGGGCATGAACTCAAGACAGGAACTTATGTAGAGACTGTGGAAGAGTGCTCTGCACTGGATTGCTCCTCATGGCTTGCTCAGCCTGCTTTCTTATAGCACCTGGGACAACAAGGCCAGGGGTAGTTCTTTACTCTACCATGGCAGTGGCCCACCCAATCAGTCTAGAAAAACTATCACAGACTAGCCTGCAAGCCAATGATGGACTTTTTTTCTTGTGGTTCCCTCTTCTCAAGTAATTTGTGTCAAGTTGACATAAACCAGCCAGCACAAGCACTGAGTGAAATTAGTAACTAGATGAATACCTGTATGGAAAGTAGATAAGAATTTTATAATTAGTAGGAATATATAAGCTACAACTCCAAAATTGATTTTATTTTGCTTTATTTTGTAGTGATCCATGTTGTGGAAGTGTAAAAGTTCACTCCCCTAATTAGGACACAAACACTTCTAGGATAACAAATCACCAAATCCTGAGCCAATAAGGAATTTAGGCACACTGACTATATTTATGAAAACTGGAAACAATTTTCTTTGGTCACCTAGCTTGTAGCCTTAATTGTATATATTACATGACTATCATTAAGACTTCAGATATCATTAAAATGAAATGTTTTGATCATGTCACTCAAAGCCCTCGTACAATGATATTACAGGAAGAAAACTCACTTGATTTATTTTTGCTTGTTTATTACTTGAAAGATTATATTTTGACATCACCAAAGGAGACTGCCATTTACAGACAGAAATTTTTGCTCAAATATATAAAGTCCATTTTCAAATACAGCAAGTCAAAGACCAGAATTCAGGGAAAATTCCAACTGTAAGAATAGAAGGAATAACTGACAACCTTTAAGCCATGCCTTAAGTTATACAGCCGTACAGTTTAGAAATGTGGATGAATCTGCTAAGCATTAAATACTTCTCAAGTGTAAAAATCTTCTGGCCTAATGTAACTGTTCATTTGATTACTCTGTGTTAATCCTGAGAAAATAATAGGAAATCCAGACCAACTTTCACAGGTTATTCCTTAGAATGTTTCTGAATCACTTTAAAATATGAATTATATAAAATAATGATTATATTTATATTGCTTGCCAGACTAAACAAAGTCAGATGCTTAGTATGTTTCAAAGTTGAGTCCTAGGTATTACTTGTCCTCCCAAAGTCTGAGGACACTAATACCCCAGCATATTTTTATACCTAACATACCATAACATACTAGTGGGCCTCAGTAAAGTATAGAAGACGCTTTTTACAGGTATGTGTGTGTTAGTGTGTGTGTGTTAGATTATATGAATAGATGGACGAATGGATGTGTGGATAGAAAGGCATACAGACAGACAGACAGACAGATAGACAGACAGAAAACATGGATTGAATAGATGATTTTAAGGCCAGAGATTAAGTGTAAATAAACATTTTTATGGTTTATTTTTTACATTTTAAATCTGCCAATATTTCCTGAGAAAAATTGACTTCAGAAGTTTTAGATTTATGTTTAAAGCTGCTATGTGAAAGCTCAGTACTATTAATAATATTTTAGGATTCTTTTTGTCTCATTATGATAAGGATTCTTTTTTGACCTAACTGCCAGTCAACAAATGAATGGAAAAAAAATTTGATACACACTCCTAGTTACTTTCCTATTGCTGTGATTAAAACACCACGACCAAGGCAACTTATAAAAGAGCATTAAATTGGCTTACAACTTCAGAGGATTTGAGTTCATTGCATAGTAATGATGAAACAGCTGAGAGCTCACATCTTAATCCATAAGCTTTGAGAGGAACAATGAGAACAGCACAAGTCTTTTGAAAATTTGGAGCCCACTCCAGTGACATACCTCCTTCAACACAGCCATATCTCTTAATACTTCACAGATAGTTCTACCAACTGTGGAACAAGTATTCAAAACCTATGGGTGCCATTCTCATTAAAACCATCACATTCCACTCCTTGGGCTGCATAGAGTCCTGGTCGTATCATGGAATAAAATGCATTTATTCCAATTTCAAAAATCCCAATAGTCCTGACAGTCACAGTGCAGTTTGAACTATCAAAAGTCAGATAAAGAAAGCACTTCAGAATGTAGACAAAGACAAGGATTTTAAAAATAAGACTTAAAGGCACAGGTAAAAATAGTAGAGAAATAGAATTGTAGCTATTTAGGTTTTAAATATGAATTTTCAATATTTAAATGTAAATATTGAATTTAAATATAAATATATTCAGTCCTAAAATATAAATAACTACCACTTTAAAGAAGGCATAAGTATGGATAAATATAAGAACAATACTCAATTCAGTAATCATCAGGAAATACAATCAGAACCATAATATCAAATCACAGAAAATGCCAAGTTTTGGCAAGAAGGTAAAGAAGGAAATTTACACATTGTTGATGGGAATGTCTATTAGAACAGCCAGTAGTTCTGGAAGACATTGTGGAGATTCTTCAAATATGAAGGGTTAGTTGAGCAACCATTTGATGCAGAAATTCTACTACTGGATATAGTTCCAATGGAAAGAAGATCTTTATAAAAGGTATTAGTAATTCTGTACTTACCATACCACCATTTGTAATAGCTACAATAGGGAATGAATGTAGATGCCCATTATTGAATGCATGGATAAAGAAAAAGAGATATTGTATACAATGTAATAGCATTTTGCTATTAAAATAATGAAATCCTGACACTTTCAGCAACATAATCTTTAGGAACTGGAGATCAATATGTCAAACAGTATAATCCAAACATAGAGAGAGACAAACGCTGTACCTTCCCACTGATGTACTGGAAATGAAAATACTAATTTCGTTGATGCATAAAGTCAAGGAGCATAGAACATAGAACTAATTTCAATAAGAGAAGGATTTATTTCTTTTTTTCACATTGTACAGTAGGTTTAAAACAATTTATATTGTATTTCAAAATGACTAGAAAAGAAGATCATACATTTCTGAACACAAAATTTATTACTATTAGAAAAATGGAAATGCTTATTATCTTCTTTTTATTATACATGGTGCCTATATATCAAATTATACTGTTCCCCCATAAATGTATGGTAATATTATGTCTCCACAAAAACAGAAATGACACCAGCAGGCATAAATTTTAACATTATGGGCAATTTATTTTTGACATGAATAACTTAAAGAATCTTCAAAAAATAATTTTGGGAACATTGGATACCTACATGCAGAGAAATGAAATTGGACTCATACTTCATACTGTACACAAAAGTAAATTGAAAATGAATTAAACATTAAGCGTATTACCTGAAATTATAAACTAGCAGAGTAAAGCACAGGGAGAAAGCTCTGGAATGGTGGCCTTAATGATTATATGTTTTGGGAAGTGTGACAGAGACTTGAGCAACAGAAGCTAAAGCAGGTAAATCATATAAAACTCTATAGCTTTGCACAGCCAAGGGAATAATGAACAGAGTAAAGAGGTAATCTATAGAACCGAGTGACATGTTTATGGACAATAAATATGATAAAAAACCCATAAGAAAAATGTATAAGGAGCTCAAAAATCAATAATGAGAAAACAAATAGCCCAATTAAAGTTCATCAGATACTTCCAATATGGTTTATGGTGTAGCCACGTGCAGGCCAAGTCTCTTTACTGTCACCATTTTTCCATCTTCCCATCACATCTAATTTATTTGTAGCACTATCATCTATTTATTAGCTACACTTTCACTGATGTTCACTAATGTCATTTATGATGAATTCTTTTGTGAAGTAGTATCTCATGGTTTTGCCATTGGGAGCTAAAGAAACAACAAAATTGTATGCTTTATGTTCTCTTTATGTACTTAATTACATATAAACTCCAAACGATTTTAAAGATGTGATAGATCACTTATCATTATAATGAGGATTTTTGTACAATGATTTACAAACTGAAGAACTTTATGAAGTTATCCAATGCTACTACATTGTGGGAAATATGATCTAACCCATGTTTTATGAGAATATTGCCATTAAAATAAGTTAAAACAACTGAAATGTATACATATTAGAAATTTGAAAGCAATGGTTTCATTTATTTATTCTAAAATTATCCCATTATTAAAACATTTCCAGAGGAAATCTGAGGCACAGACAGTTTTGCTGGCAAACTCTTGCAACATATGTGTAAAACACTGCTTTGGTATTGAACAAACTCTTCGAGAGACTAGAGAGAAAGTACATGTTACAACCCCCTGTTTTCCTTTAAAGCTAGAAAAAGCTTTGCCATTAAAATCATATAGGAACAATATCAGAATTGAAAATTATGGATGTCTTACTTGTTCATTGAAATGGTTATATTCAGCAGAATATTAAATTAATACTGATAGTATGTAAGAAATATGGTACAGCATGTTAACTTATGAGAATTTAGAAGAATAAAATTGATTTTACATTTTAAAAGCTAATTGAATGTTCGTCACCATGAATTGGAAAAAAAATGAGGAATAAACACATGGTCATCCTGATAGATTCAGAAATTAGCAATTAATTAAAACCCCTAGGCAACCAGAAATAGAATGAGATATTCTTAATTTGAAGTTTTTACCCAGAAAATGTAGTAAAAGCATCTTACTTAGTGGTAAATGATTTGAAGCTTCCTTTTGTGACTGGCCACATAGTGGGATGCCTGCTACCACCATTTATATTCACTGCTGGACTTTTTATTCGTAGTCCTCACCAGTTCCATAAAGAAAGATAAATTTATGGCACTAGGATAAGCTAACAATATTTTTTTGATAGCGTAATTTTGTGGAAAATTCAAAATATCTCCATACCTTAACCCTTTATTTAGTAATTGAGTTTAGAAAAAAAATCAGCACAGAGTACCAACATATATCGATGTCCAACAACAGAGAACCATTATCAGAATGTATTTTGAACTGCATGTATAAATATGAAGGGTATAGCTAAAACAATCTTAGAAGGAAAGCATAGCAACTAAAAGGTTATGTTAAAAATGGAAGATATAGTTCTAATCTTCCAGGAAGAAAAACTGGAAAAGTGTGAGAAAAATTAACTTAAGCATAAAAGCAAAGAAGACAAGAAAAATAATAATAGAGATCACTAACAATGAAAAGAGAAAAATAGAATTAAAAAGACAAAAGCTGATAAACACCAAAGATGACATGAGTCATGTTTATATGGAGGCTAGCTCACTTTTTACTCTATGGAAGAATGGACTATCTCCCTTCCAAGATGTATATATTCCAGGGTTAATACTGAGGTAAACCAATTGCTTTGTCTTAGGGGGATTTCACTCACTATACTGTGTCTAGATCTAAAATCTGAACCCAAGTTACAAGCTTATGACTAAGTATTTCCAGGGCAAGGTATGAGCCAGAGGAGACTTTTGAGAAGCTAGCTAAGCAGAAATAAACTCTACTGGAGGGTGTTCATCTAAATTAGTAACATAAGTGAAAGTCCTAGTTTGGCTTCTTTTATTGTTATAGAATACTGACCAGAGTCAACTTGGGGAGGAAAGTGTTACACTTCCCTCTGAGTTCTACATCCAGAACAGCTGAGATGATCCAGCCTCACAGAATACTCCAGTCAGGGCTTGATCAGAATCCCAGATTTTTTGGGTTCCTATACAATTGTCAGCACCCCCAACCAGCAGAAAGTAGCCTAGAAAACTACAACCACTTTCTCCCCCCAAAATTGATTATGGATATTTGTCTTTATTTAGAATGTTGGTTACCAGTTGTTAGGGATAATGGTCAGGAAAAATGCTAAGTAAAAGATATTAGATTCAGAGTTTTTGTTTTGAAAATAAAAATGGGAAATGCTGTGGAATAACACTCTTGTACACTGCAAAGATTTATAGCTCATATTAGTTTAATAAAATACTGACTGGCAAGTAGCCAGGCAGGAAGTGTAGGAAGGACCATCAGACTAAGAGAATTCTGGAAACAGGAAAAGAGGGAGTCAGTCACCAGCTAGATGCAGAGGAAGAAAGATGAGAATGTCTCACTGAGAAAAGGTACCAAGCCACAATGCTAAACATAGATAAGAATTATTGGTTAATTTAAGATGTAAGAGCTAATTAATAATAAGCTTAAGCCAATAGGTCAAACAGTATATAATTAATATAAACGCCTGTGTGTTTTGGGGGGACTGAATGGATGTAGGACCAGGCGGGATGGAAACTTCCCTCCACAGGAAAGGATTTGTTACATTTTATAGTCTGTAATCTGAGGAAGCTAGGGCAGGAATACAGCAGGGCAGGAATCTGGAGACAGGAACTGAAACAGATCACTGAGGAGCAGAGGAACACTGCTTACTGACTTACTTGCTTCCAATGACTCACTAAACTTGCTTTCTTATAGAACCCAGGACCATGTCTCTATGGTGGTACTGCTACCAGTGGCATAGGCCTTCCCATACCAATCATTAATCAAGAAAATGCCTCAAAGATTTGCCTAAAGGACAATCAGTTAGGGACATCTTTTTCAGTTGGGGTTCCACTATCCAGTTGATCTAACAAAGCACTTTTATTTGATGATGTCATACTTCCTATTTTGTGTTGTGTTGTCTGTTTTCTTACCCATTCATATGAAAATCTTCATTGTGTCCAACATCATGGATCTTTTTCTTTGTTTTTTTTTTGGCATAAATTTACAAATGCATGTCTTAAATTTAATTATTTAATTTTTGCATACTTTATAAAATGATAGCTTAATTTTGCTTTCCCACGTGTCAAGTATTTAATCTCTCCAGCATTATTTATTGATGGACTTTTCCTTTCCTATTTTTTGACCTTCGTGTTTTTGTCAAAAAGCAATTAGCCATATATAAATGGGTTAATTAATGAGTTTTTGCCCTGTCACATTGGTAATTTTTTAAAAATATTACCATAATGTTTTAGCTATTGTGAATTTACAGAATATATTCTGCAAGTATAAAGTGTGATACCTCCAGCAATTTATTTTTGATTATTCAGGTTTTCTTGTGATTCCAATTAAATTTTAAGATTTTTTCTATTTTTGTAAAAATGTTGTTGATTGAAATGATATAGAGATTTCATTGAGTTAATTTTATAACTATATATTATATATTAATATGTATTATATATTAGCTATATAATAATATGACTATAGTGTATAATTATAATTGTATAATTGTAAACCTATTATGAGATATATTTGTTTACTGGTGATATCTTCAATGTTTTTTCAGTGCTTTGTACTTTCTGGTTTACAAATATTTTATTATGTATAATGATTTACTTTTTCATATTTTATTATATTTTCATAAGTGAAATTACTCAGTTAACTTCTTTTTAAGAAAGCTTTTCATTAGTCTACTGACATATTACTGAATATAGTATGCTGTTTATAACCTGAAACTTTACTATATTTGTTAGTATTTTAAAAAAATATTTATTTAAGTCAGTCATGGTAGCACATGTCTTTACTCCCAGCACTTGGGAGACAGAGGCAGGTGGATCTCTGTGAGTTCTTGAACAGCCAGGAATATATAGTAGATAGATCCATTAAAACACCAAACAAAATATTTACTTATGTATTTGTGTGCGTGTGTGTACCTGTGTGAATGTATGTAAGCATACATGAACTGTGGTATGCCTATAGAGGTCAGAAGACAGCTTGAGGGAGTTGATTCTCTCCTTCCATCATGTGTGTTCCAGGAATCAAACTCAAGTTGTCAGGATTGGTGTAAGAACATTTATCCACTGATTCATCTCTCCAGCTGTTTTGCTGGTGTCTTTAAGGTATTATTTTCATAAGATAATTTCAGCACCAAACAAACATACAAATTCACTTTTACTTTTCTTGTTTGAACTCCTTTTGGTGTTCCTCTCTTGCTTGAATGACTCTGGTAGACTTTTAGTACTATATAAACTAGAAATGATGAGTGGACATTTTTTAATTCTCCTCATTTTAGAGAGTAACATTTAAAATTTTAAGTACTGGAAACTATATCAGTTATTTCTTGCCATTTCACTTTTTTGGGGTTGAAATACATTTCACCTATACTGAGTTTATTTTGTGTTTTTAACTAAGAAATGATGTTGAATTTGATAAAAATATTTTGACTTTTTTTGACATTATGTTCTGGCTGAGTGGTGGTGGCACACAACTTTAATCCCAGTATTTGGAAGGCAGAGTCTGGCAGATCTCTGTGGGTTTAAAGCCAGCTGGTCTACAGAGAAAGTTTCAGGACAGTCAGAACTGTTTCACAGAGAAACCCTGTCTCCAAAAGAAAAGAAAAACAGGTTACGTTCTGTGTGGTTATTCTGTTAAGATGCTACCTGCTACATTTATTGCTTTGTTGAATTATATTTGTATATATCTGACAAATTCCACTAAATCACAGAGAATGATTTTAGTGTAACTGCTTAGGTTTTTTTGTATTTAGCATTTGTTCATCTGTGGACATCAGATATTTTGTCTATAAAATGTTTTCTTAAGATATTCTTGTTTACATTTAACATCAGGATAAAGTTGACTTAATGAAATGAATTTAATGTTTATATTGACATTTTACAAATTTTTTTGAGGAGGTTGAATAGAAAATTGTCAATATTATTTTAATTCCTTTAAGTTTTGTCTTTACTTTTAAGAATTCCATAAATGTATATAATGAAATAAGATTGTGCCTACCCCCAATTCCTCCATCCAACTTCTCCTTTGTGCCTCCCATCATATTCCTCTCTCAACCTCATACTTTGTTTCTTAATAGCCCCCTAAGTCTAGTTAGTACTGTCCATATGTGCAAGGTCATGAGGCCATCCATGGGAACATTGGAAAGTGGCCATGTTTTAGAAAAATGGTTCTCCCTCCCATAGAATCTCCCCATTCTTATCTCTAAATAATGTTTTAACTCTCAGCATCCCTCCCATTTCTGTCATTTCACATATTTTCTACTACCTCTTTACTTTTTCAAAGCTGGGTTGTAAGATGACAGGCCTCCATGGGTTCTTATAATCCCTTCCATTGTATTAGTCTTCCGTTCCACTGCTTCTCCTCATTCTCTGGTGCTTTACCCCCATTTAAGCCTACTGTTCTCAGTATTTCAACAATATCTATGTTTTATATATAATCTATTACTTTCTCTTCCTTAACGTGTTTTCCCCATAGGTCACTTTCTAGTTTTCTGCTTTGTAGTTGTGCTCTGAGTTAAACACACAAAACAAAAGATTTGAAGCTAGGCTTCACATTTAGTCTCTGTCTTCTTGTATTGGCATTATGAGGTCTCAAAGGGGTTTGAGCACCTCATTTCTTCAGCTATACCACTTTCCTGCAGCTTTCCTCAGTGAATATCCCATGTTTCTGTCATCTTCAACATTCAGAGGTCTATAGTGCAAATTAGGTTTTGCCTTAATAGCCTCACAAATGGCCTCATTTCCTAGAAATCCGACCCTAGACACAGTCAGGTCTAAGAAGATTTCTTGATCTTAGTTACAAGCCTACATTGCTCTGTAACTCTTGCATTTTCCATTCTTCAAACTAGGAACTATGTAGACAATACTGCCAAGTTCTGCTGTCATCTCAATATGTAGTCTGGCCCCCATCTAATATTGTTGTCATGACCTCTGTGTGCCTTGGCTCCTGAACCTGTGAGCTTATTTCCATAAGCCATTGGTTCTTCAGCCAGAAACCCAATCAGTGGCATGTTAAGTTCATAAGCTCTCTTTTCAAATGAATTTGTATTTCCACAAGATAGAGCCATGGAAGGGCAGAATCTTGCCCTCAAGACACCTTTTATATTGTTCTAGTAAGGAAGAGTTTTTATTTTTGATTGCAGATTCTCTTTTATAGTCATAAAAGTTTTATCTGCACTGTCTATATCTGAAACCTTAAACTCACACTAAATTGCTTTTCAACGGTATAGTTCGTTTCTCTGTCCTATCTCACTGATGATCTGAATAAAAGAATAGAGCAGTAACCATGCCATACCCTACTATGTTCCTTTGAATTTTTCTCTGGTAAAGATAGTGACCCCATCACTTTTGAATTCATACTTATTCAAGCTATATTTATGTCATATTTTATCCAGTTATAGTGAAATGGAAGTAGAAATCAATATTTACAGAAATATAGGAAATATGCAAACATAGAAGTTGAAGAATGTGGTTTTGAATGATTTGTGACTGATAGGAATTGGCAAGTGAGGATTTAAAAACTCTTACTAGAAAAAAATGAGCACACAAAGTATATCAGAATTTGTAATATTCGACTGAAGTAAAATAAGAAAGCTCTAAAATAGTTCATAAGTTTAGATTCCCAGCATTAAAAATCAGAAATTCAGAAAGATTATGATGAATTCCAAGTTTTTAGAAAAACAAAATTAAGAAAATCTCAAAATTAGGAAAAATATTAAATATATGTAGTGATATTTTTGTTTGTGCTTTCACAAATAAAGCTTGCCAAAAGATCAGAGTGCTGAGTTAGCCACACTAGTTAGCCATAGAGACGAAGCAGTGGTGACACACACCTTTCATCCCAGCACTCGGGAGACAGAGGCAGATCAATTTCGGTGAGTTCTGGGCTACACGAAATTGAATCAATCTAAAAGAGAAATAAAACCAGGTGGTGATGGCTAAAACCTTTAATTCTAGCACTAGGGAGATGGAGATGGAAAGTGATATGGTTGGGCAGAAAGAGGAATATAAGGTGGGTGGAGACAGGAGTTCAAGATTCAGTTTGAGGTTTTGTAGAGATGACATTCAGTCTGAGGATGCTTAGAGGTGAAGAGGATGTTAGAACAAATTCCCTGAAATTCTTAGGATTATTAAACAATATTCTAGAAGAAATGAATGCTTAAAAGATTTGTGTGTGTGTGTGTACAGTTGTTTGTGCTCCATCATCCACGAAGATAAAAAGAGAGCATTGGATCCCTCAGAGCTGGAATTTTAGGAGCTTCCAGGGTTCCCAGCTTGCAATGTGGGTGCTGGGATGCAACCTGCAGTCATCATGACTGTACCTCAGGGTTCTAAACTACTAAAACTATTGCTCCAGCCCCAGTGAACATGTATACTCCAAAACTTGCTTCAAAAAGGAAAACTTATAATATTTTAAGTTATATTTTATTTTGCTCATGTAAATATTGATGTACATTTGTTTATTTTCATAATTTCAAACATTCTTTAAGATAAATCTAAGTTATATTTTTATTTAGATTTGAGGGTTCAAGGATTTGGAAATTATTAGAAATTCAACTTAATTTGACTTTTTATTACTTTTTAATAATTTTTTTTAATTTTAGAATTTTATACACGCTTTGTATCTTTTTCCTGCTATTTTTTGATAACAATGGCTGTAAATTTTATGTGGTGCTTGCTCTTACTAATCTTTAATCCACATTCATGATTTATCACTTTAGATGTGAGATCATCATTTTGATAATAGTCTATGTAATATATTTAGATTAATTTAGATTTAAAAATTTGTCTCTTGCTCTTAAAACTTTGAGTATTACCCCTTGACCATAAAATATACATAAAAACTTACCATTTAAACAATTTTCAGGGTCTAACTCAATGTCAATAACGCATTCAAAGCTTCCCTATCCATCTCTAGTATAATTTTATCATCCCAGAACAAAGTTTTGTGCTCATTAATTAATAATTTTTTAATCTAAAATGTATAGCAACATCTTGTTTTTTTATATTATTCTACTTATGAACTTCATATAACTTAAATACTATAAGTCCTGCATCTGAATTACTTCCTACTTATTTTTTTTTTGAGGTTATTTTGAATCCTGCCACATTACTGAAGATGTTTATAGTTGTAGGAGTTTCCTGGTAGAGTTTTTGGGGTCACTTATATACACTATCACATCATCTACAAATACTGAAAGTTTGCTTGTTGAATTTTGGCTTGCTGATTATTGCCTTTATTATGGTTAGGTAGGTTCCTTGTATCCCTAATCTCTCCAAGATTTTGGATGTTTCTCTAGATATCCCCAGTGTCTGTTGTTATGTCCCCCTTTTTATTTCTGATTTTATTAATTTGGATATTCTCTCTCTGTCTTTTGATTAGTTTGAATAAAGGTTTGTCTGTCTTGTTGCTTTTCTCAAAGAACCAACTGTTTGTCTCAATTGATTCTTTGTATTGTTTTCTTTTTTTATATTTTATTGATTTCAACTCTGAATTTGATCATTTTTTTGTCATCTAGTCGTGCCAGGTGAGTTTGCTTCTTATTGTTGTAGAGCTATCAGGTATGCTGTTAAGTCGCTAGATTTCTTCAGGTTCTTTATGTAGGCACTTAGTGCTATAAACATTCCTTTTAGCACTTCTTTCATACTGTCTTATAAGTTTGGTTATGTTGTGCATTCATTTTCATTGAATTCTAGAAAGTCTTTAATTTCTTTCTTTATGTCTTCCTTGATCCATTGTTGATTCAGTTGAGCATTTTTCTTTTTTTTCCAGATTAATTTTTTGTTTTATTTATTTTTTATTTATTTTTTTTTGTTGAAAACAATTTCTGCCTTCTCCCCGCCTCCCATATCCCTCCCCCTCCTCCCACTCCTCTCCCCTTTCCCTCACTCTTCTTCCCCTCCCCCCACTCCTCTCCCTCTCTCCCCACTCCATTCCCCCTCCCTCTCCAGTCTGAAGAGCAGTCAGGATTCCCTGCCCTACGGGAAGTCCAAGGTCCTTCCCGCTCCATCCAGGTCCAGGAAGGTGAGCATCCAATCAGGCTAGGCTCCCACAAAGCCAGTTCATACAGTAGGATCGAAACCTAGTGCCACTGTCCTTGGCTTCTCATCAGCCTACATTGTCCACCATGTTCAGAGAGTCGGGTTTCATCCCATGCTTATTCAGTCCCAGTCCAGCTGGCCTTGGTGAGCTCCCAATAGATTAGCCCACTGTCACAGTGGGTGGGTGCACCCCTCGCGGTCCTGACTTCCTTGCTCATGTTCTCCATCCTTCTGCTCCTCATTTGGACCTTGGGAGCTCAGTCCGGTGGTGCTCCAATGTGGGTCTCTGTCTCTGTCTCCATCCATTGCCAGATGAAGATTCTATGATGATATGCAAGATATTCATCAGTATGGCTATAGGATAGGGTCATTTCAGGTTCCCTCTCCTCAGTTGCCCAAGGTACTAGCTGGGGACATCTCCCTGGACACCTGCGAGCCCCTCTCGAGTCAAGTCTCTTGCCAACCCTAAGATGGCTCCCTTAATTAGGATATATACTTCCCTGCTCCCATATCCACCCTTTCTTTATCCCAAACATCCCATTCCACCAAGCTCCCCCCATCCTCCTCTTCTCACTTTTCTCACCCCAGTTCCCCTTAAACCATCCCACCTCACCCCCAAGTTCCCAGTTTTTGCCCGGCAATCATGTCTACTTCCCATATCCAGGCGGATGACTATATGTTTTTCTTTGGGTTCACCTTCTTATTTAGCTTCTCTAGGATCACAAATTATAGGCTCAATGTCCTTTATTTATGGCTAGAAACCAATTATGAGTGAGTACATCCCATGTTCCTCTTTTTGGGTCTGGGTTACCTCACTCAGGATAGTGTTTTCTATTTCCATCCATTTGCATGCAAAATTCAAGATGTCATTGTTTTTTTTTTTTTTTACCGCTGAGTAGTACTCTAATACGTATATATTCCACACTTTCTTCATCCATTCTTCCATTGAAGGGCATCTAGGTTGTTTCCAGGTTCTGGCTATTACAAATAATGCTGCTATGAACGTAGTTGAACAAATGCTTTTGTCATATGATAGGGCATCTCTTGGGTATATTCCCAAGAGTGAGTGGTATTACTGGGTCTTGGGGTAGGTTGATCCCAAATTTCCTGAGAAATCGCCACACTGATTTCCAAAGTGGTTGCACAAGTTTGCATTCCCACAAGCAATGGATGAGTGTACCCCTTTCTCCACAACCTCTCCAGCAAAGGCTATCATTGGTATTTTTGATTTTAGCCATTCTGACAGGTGTAAGATGGTATCTCCAAGTGGTTTTAATTTTCATTTCCCTGATCGCTAAGGAGGTTGAGCATGACCTTAAGTGTCCTTTGGCCATTTGAATTTCTTCTGTTGAGAATTCTCTGTTCAGTTCAGTGCCCCATGTTTAATTGGGTTAATTAGCATTTCAAAGTCTAATTTCTTGAGTTCTTTATATATTTTGGAGATCAGACCTTTGACTGTTGCAGGGTTGGTGAAGATCTTCTCCCAGTCAGTGGGTTGCCTTTTTGTCTTAGTGGCAGTGTCCTTTGCTTTACAGAAGCTACTCAGTTTCAGGAGGTCCCATTTATTCAATTTTGTCCTTAATGTCTGTGCTGCTGGGGATATACGTAGGAAGTGATCTCCTGTGCCCATATGATGTAGAGTACTTCCCAATTTCTCTTCTATCAGGTTCAGTGTGTTCAAACTGATATTGAGGTCTTTGATCCATTTGTACTTGAGTTTTGTGCATGATGATAGATATGGATCTATTTTCATTCTTCTACAGGTTGACAACCAGTTCTGCCAACACCATTTGTTGAAGATGCTTTCTTTCTTCCATTGTATACTTTTAGCTCCTTTATCAAAAATCAGGTGTTCATAGGTTTGTGGGTTAAAATCTGGGTCTTCTACTCGATTCCATTGATCGACTTCTCTGTTTTTATGCCAATACTAAGCTGTTTTCAATACTGAAGCTCTGTAATAGAGTTTGAAGTCAGGGATAGTAATGCCTCCAGACAATCGTTTATTGTATAAGATTGTTTTGGCTATCCTGGGTTTTTTGTTTTTCCATATAAAGTTGATTATTGTCCTCTCAAGATCTGTGAAGAGTTTTGATGGGATTCTAATGGGGATTGCATTGAATCTATAGATTGCTTTTGGTAGAATTGCCATTTTTTACTATGTTGATCCTCCCAATCCAAGAGCAAGGAAGATTCTTCCATTTTCCGGTATCCTCCTCAAATTCTTTCTTCAAAGACTTAAAGTTCTTGTCAAATAGATCCTTCACTTCCTTGGTTAGAGTTACCCCAAGATACTTTATGCTATTTGTGGCTATCATGAAAGGTGATGCTTCTCTGATTTCCCTCTGTGCTTCCTTATCCTTTGTGTATAGGAGGGCAACTGATTTTTTTGAATTGATCTTGTATCCTGCCACGCTACTAAAGGTGTTTATCAGCTGTAAGAGTTCTTTGCTGCAGTTTTTGGGGTCGCTTATGTACACTATCATATCATCTGCAAATAATGAAAGTTTAACTCCTTCCTTTCCAATTCAAATCCCTTTGATCCCCTTATGTTGTCTTATTGCTATCGCTAGAACTTCAAGCACTATATTGAAGAGATATGGAGAGACTGCACAACCTTGTCGTGTTCCTGATTTTAGTGGGATGACTTTGAATTTCTCTCTGTTTAATTTGATGTTAGCTGTTGGCTAGCTGTAAATAGCTTTTATTATATTTATGTATGACCCTTGTATCCCTAATCTCTCCAAGACCTTATCATAAAGGGATGTTGAATTTTGTCAAATGCTTTTTCAACATCTAATGAAATGATCATATGGATTTTTTCTTTCAGTTTATTTATATGATGGCTTACATTGATAGATTTTCGTATGTTGAACCAGCCCTGCATCCCTGGGATGAAGCCTACTTGATCATAATGGATAATTTTTCTAATGTGTTCTTGGGTTCGGTTTGCCAGTATTTTATTGATGATTTTCGCATCAATGTTCATGAGTGAGATAGGCCTGTAGTTCTCTTTCTTGGTTGAGTCTTTGTGTGGTTTTGGTATCAGGGTAACTAGCTTCATAAAAGGAATTTGGCAATGATGTTTCTGTTTCTATATTGTGAAATTCATTAAGGAATATAGGTGTTAGGTCTTCTTGGAAGGTCTGGTAGAATTCTGCATTGAAACCATCTGGACCTGGGCTTTTTTTGGTAGGGAGGTTTTTGATAACAACTACTAGTTCTTCGCAACTAACAGGTCTATTTAGATTGTTTTACCTGGTCCTTTTTTAACTTTGGTATATGGTACTTAACTAAAAAAATGTCCATTTCTTTTACATTTTCCAATTTTGTGGCATACAGGCTTTTGTAGTAAGATCTAATGATTCTCTGAATTTCCTCTGTGTCTGTGGTTATGTCCCTCTTTTCATTTCTGGTCTTGTTAACTTGCGTATTCTCTCTCTGCTGTTTGATTAGTTTGGATGGGGGTTTATCAATCTTGTTGATTTTCTCCAAGAACCAGCTTTTTGTTTCATTGATTCTTTGGATTGTTTTCTGTGTTTCTATTTTGTTGATTTCAGCCCTCAGTTTGATTATTTCCAGTCTTCTACTCCTCCTAGGTGAGTCTGCTTCTTTTTTTTTTAGCGCTTTCAGGTGAGCTGTTAAGTCTCCAATGTGTGCTTTCTTCGTTTTCTTTAAGTGGGCACTTAGTGCTATGAACTTTCCTCTTAGCACTGCTTTCATAGTGTCCCATAGGTTTGAGTATGTTGAGTCTTTATTTTCATTGAATTCAAGAAAGACTTTAATTTCTTTCTTTATTTCTTCCTTGATCCAGGTGTGGTTCAGTAGTTGACTTTTCAGTTTCCATGAGTTTGTAGGCTTTCTGGGGGTAGCATTGTTGTTGAATTCTAACATTAATCCATGGTGATCCGATAAGACACAGGTGGTTACTAATTTTTTTTTGTAACTGTGGAAGTTTGCTCTGTTACCGAGTATGTGCTCAATTTTTGAGAAGGTTCCATGAGCTGCAGAGAAGAAGGTATATTCTTTCCTATTTGGGTGGAATGTTCTATAGATGTCTGTTAAGTCCATTTGATTCATTACCTCCCTTAATCCTCTTATTTCTCTGTTAGGTTTCTGTCTGATTGACCTGTCCATTGGTGTTGAAGTCTCCTGCTATTAGTGTGTGTGGTTTGATGACTGCCTTGAGTTTTAGTAATGTCTCTTTTACACAAGTGGGTGCTTTTATATTAGGGGCATAGATATTCAGGATTGAGACTTCATCCTGATGAATTGTTCCTGTTATGAGTAGAAAATGTCCCTCTCCATCTCTTCTGATTGATTTTAGTTTGAAGTCAACTTTGTTAGAAATTAGTATAGCCACACCTGCTTGTTTCTTAGGTCCATTTGCTTGATAAACCTTTTCCCAGCCCTTTACTCTGAGTAGATGCCTGTCTTTGTGGTTGAGGTGTGTTTCTTGTAAACAGCAGAATGTTGGATCCTGTTTTCGTATCCAATCTCTTAGTCTGTGCCTCTTTATAGGTGAGTTGAGTCCATTGAAATTAAGTGATATTAATGACCAGTAGTTGTTAACTCTGGTCATTTTTTCTTTTTTTTTTTTTTGGTAGTAGAGTTTGTGTGTTTCCCTTATTCGAGTTGTGCTGGTGAAGGGTCATTAGATGTCTGAGTTATTGTGGGCATTGTTGGAATCCTTGGTTTGTGATTTTCCTTCTATTCCTTTCTGTAAGGCTGGATTTGTGGCTACGTATTGGTTTTTATCCTGGAAAATTTTGTTTTCTCCATTTATAATGAACGAAATCTTGGCTGGGTATAGTAGTCTGGGCTTACATCCATGGTCTCTTAGTTTCTGCAGTACATCTATCCAGGACCTTCTGGCTTTCATGGTTTCCATAGAGAAGTCAGGTGTAAGTCTGATAGGTTTACCTTTATAAGTAACTTGACCTTTTTCCTTTGCAGCTCTTGATATTCTTTCTTTATTCTGTATGTTTTGTGTTTTGATTATTATACGACGAGGAGATTTTTTTTTTGATCCAGTCTATTCGGTGTTCTATATGCTTCTTGAACCTTCAAAGGAATATCTTTCTTTAGGTTGGGAAAGTTTTCTTCTATAATTTAATTAAATATATTTTCTGGACCATTGAGCTGTACTTCTCCTTCTTCTACCCATTTATTCTTAGGTTTGGTCTTTTTATTGTGTCCCAGATTTCCTGAATGTTTTGTGATGATAATTTGTTGGATTTGCTGTTTTCTTTGATCAGTGTGTTTATTTTCTCTATGGTATCTTCAGTGTCTGAGATTCTTTCTTCTATCTCTTGTAATCTGTTGGTAGTACTTGTCTCAGTAGTTCCTGTTCGTTTACCCAGATTTTCCATCTCCAGCCTTCCCTCGGTTTGTGTTTTCTTCATTACCTCCATTTCAATCTTCAAGTCTTGAACTGTTTTCCTTACCTGTTTGATTGCTTTTTTTTTGTTTGCTTCTCTTGGTTTTCTTGGGTATCTTTGAGAGATTTATTCATTTCCTCTACCTTTTTTTTTGTCATCTCTATTTCTTTATGGCAGTTTTTCACCTCCTGTTTAGAGTTCTCTATTATTTTCATATAGTTCAGTTTATAGTCAATTTCTTCTATTTCTCCTGGAGTAGGGTGTTCAATTCTTCTTGTTTTGGGATCCCTGGATTCTGGTGAAGACATGTTGCCTTTCAGGTTGTTGGAGGAATTCTTGCATTGGCGCCTGCCCATCTCTTCCTTCAAATGGAGCCAGGGGAGGCCTGGTGTCTTGGTCCAGTCTTTGCTGTGACTGACTCTCTGGGTGTATCTCCTCAGTGTTGAAGCAGGAACCATTCCCATCCAGATAGAACTCCTCAGTACTGAAACATGGACACCTGGTAGTCCAATGACTCGTGGACAAAAGGGTGTACTTGGGGGGCAGGGCGGGGTTGAGTAGAACACAGGAGACCCTGCAGCACAAGCTGAAGGTGCCTGCGCTCCCTTGGGGGGGGACCTTGAGGCCTACCCGGTAGGCAGGCACTCACTGCTCTGGGTGGGTAGCCTTAGTGTAGGAGCAGGAAACTGTTCTTGAGCAAAGGACCTAGCAGTCAGCAGGGCAGGCATGGGGGGGAGACTGGGGGGCTAGGTCGTGTGTAAGAAAGACAGCCCTGCAGCAGGAGCTGCGGAAGGGGGGTTTGTCCCAGCAGATTATTTTTATTACCTTATAAATAATACCATTCAAAATTTCCACTTCCTTCCCTCCTCCCACTTCCCTCCTGCTCTCCCTTTCCCTCCCCCTCCCCCTCCAATACTAAGGGATGGCAGGATACCTGCCCTGTGGGAAGTCCAAAGCCCTCCCCCCTCCATCTAGGCTTAGGGTGGTATGCATCCAAATAGAATAGGATCCCCAAAAGCCAGTACATGCAGTAGAGACAAATCTCAGTGCCATTATCATTGGCTTCTCAGTCTGCCCCAATTGTCAGCCACATTCAGAAGGTCCAGTTTGATACCATGCTTGTTCAGTCCCAGTTCAGCTCGCTTTGGTGAGCTCCCATTAGATCAGGCACACTGTCTTAATGGGTGGACCAACCCCTCGTGATCCTGACTTCCTTACTCATCTTCTCCCTCCTTCTTCTCTTCAACTGGACCTTGGGAGCTCAGTCCAGTTTAAGCATTTTTCAATATCCAGAAGTCTGTGGGCTTTCTGCGATTAGTTGTTGTTGAATTCTAAATTTAAGCCTTGGTGATCTAATATGATATAGGGGGTGATTTCAATTTTTTTTATATCTGTTGGGATTTGCATTTTTAGGGAGTATGTGGTTGATTTTAGAAAAGGTTCCCTGAGGATCTGAGAATAAGGTATATTATTTTCTGTTTGAGTGGAATGTTCTGTAGATGTCTATTAAGCCCAATTGAGTTATAACATCTATTAGTTCTATTATTTCTCTGTCAAGTTTCTGTATGGCAGACCTGTCCAGTGGTGAGAGTGGGGTGTTGAAGTCTCTAGTGTTTGGGGTTTGATTGACCCAAGATTCTGTCTTCCATCTCATGTATTCTGTTGGTAATACTTGTCTCTGTAGTTCCTGGTCGTTTACCCATATTCTCCATTTCCAATATTTCTTCCATTTGTGCTTTCATTGTTGCCTCTTGTTTAGTTTTCAGATCTTGAATAGTTTCTTTCATATGTTTGATTGTTTTATTTTGATGGCTTTCTTTAAGGGATTTATGGGTTTGGGGAAAGGGATGTGCCCCCAGGAGGGGGGCATTTGGCCCTAGAGAACAGAGCTGTTGAGCTGGGAACCCAGACACTCTCCTCCTCCAAGGATAGGTGGGATCATGGCATAGGTGCTGTGGAGAATGGTTTGGTGTGTGAGGAGGATGTTGCCAGGTCTCCAGGGCTTTGCTGAGTTGGGGGGTGGGGCACAGGATGTGCCACTAGGGGCTAGGGCCTAGAGAGCAGGGCCATCTAGCTGGGAATCCAGACATTCACCTTTTCCAGGTACAGGAAGGGCCTGAATTACTTCCTTTAGCATGTCATTATTTATTTATTTTTAAATTAATTAGTTAGTTTTGTTTTGTTGTTTTTGAGATGGGTTTCTCAGTGTAGCCCTGGCTGGTCCTGGAATTCTCTCTGTAAACAAGGTTGGGCTCAAACTCATAGAGAGCCACCTGCCTCTTTCTCCTGAGTGTGATGTGATGAAAGGCATCTGACTCCATCCCCAGGTTAGAAATATTATGTTCTTGCAGAGAAATATTTTATTGGATGAATACACCATTTTTATAACTATATACTCTTGTATGGACAATAAAATTATTTCTAATCTCAGTGAATGTACTGGTTAGATTTTAATTTATACAAATATGATAGCAATGACACTGAGACGTGAAATTAATTACTGTTCATCCTTGTGACTGAAATATTCAACAGAAACAATATAGAAAAGAAGTATTTATTTTGGCTTATGCTTTCAGAACGTCCAGCCTGTTATGGCAGGTAGAGAATTACAGGAGAGTAGTTCAAATCAGGGTTGGAGATACAGAGAAATGGGGTGTACGTGCCATCTGCTATTTTGAACTTTTCCTATTTTTTACTTTCTAGAACCTCCAGCCAGTAAGATGATGGTGCCTCCCACATTCAGGGTGTATCTTTTCATCTTAATTGGCCTTTTGTGCAAGCGATCTCAAAGATACAAGCAGAGGTAAGCCTCACCAAATTCTTAGTAATTGTAATGTCAGTCAAGTTGACAATGAAGACTATCACAAAGGCTAACACCACTGGCATTTTTTTTTTTAACTTTTTATGTTTCCTGAGAAAGGTAGAAAATTATTCACTAAAGGACATATTGGAATCAGAAGATTGTTGTCAAAGGTATAAGGAAGAAAGAAGGAATGCCTAATCAAAAATTGTTTTTAGGAGAAAGGGAGTGTAGAGTATATAGTTATCGATTACCTAGGTATTTGGGTAAATTCAGGCATGCTTGCAAATATAATGATGGAATCTCTTTTTTTTTTTTTTAAACAAATCACAAGACAATAGTTTATTCATTCCATTAGAGAATTAGGTAAACTTCATATTACAAAACCAAAGTAAGTATAATTTTGAAGAATTAGAATATCTTCAAGAAACCAGTTACAGTTTAACTGAAGTGGATGTGAACACAGGGTTGGTGTCTACTGAGGAAGGTCACGTTCCTCTAATATATGAAAAGATAACAAGATACACTTTCTTAGTCATTGAGGAAGACATTTTCTTTCCTGACAAGCTGGTACTATTTCTTTGTTGTAGCTCTTTTCCCTTCTCCTTTCTTTGGTTTCACCTTCCCACGGAGCTTCTTTAGACATCTTTGCTCATCCTTAAAATCCTGATGCTCATGTCTGTAGAGGCCAAGGAAATGGAGTGTGCCCATGAGTGCAAAATACGTGTTGTGATTTGGATACCAGTCATAAGTCTCTTTCTTTTTGGCCAAGGGCTGCTCCCTGAACATATTCACCACTTTCATGGACTTTGAATCGGTAGGCCTGGCCACTTCACCAAAGATCCGGGCACTTAGACGAGACATGTGCAGTGCATATTCTGAAAGCAAAGCCATTTCTTAAGCTGTGAGGTACAAGATTCCCTGCGTCTGACCTTGCTCGCACGCGTCATGATGGAATCTCTTAATAGTGCATCTGGCCATGTGGTGATTTGTGTCAGAGAACATGTTGCTTGGTTTTGTGGACTTTATTTGTGGGATTTATTCATGAAAGGTTGTTTGTTTTTGGAATACATATGTCCCATTCAAACTATGTATTGACTAGCCCAATAAAAAGAATTATTCTCTGTGCCCAAACCTTCATTCAAATAATAAAAGCATGACTAATTAATTCAGGTTTGCTATTTTGAATAATTCTGTTTTGAATATTAATAATCAGTTTTTATTTTGTCCTTCACTATTGGTGTGCATAGGTTAAAAAAGACTTATTTGAAACCCCTGGTAATTCTTTCGGGTATTCTACATTTTTAACAGACAGTTTCTTATGTAGCAAGACTGACATTAGACTTACTATATTCCCAAGGATGATCTTGAGCTAACTTCCCTGTTTCTTCATGCCAAGTGCTCAGAGTATTATTATTATTATCATCAGCAGCAGTAATTGGCCCATTCTACATATTTCCTAGAAACATACAGTGCTTCTAATTTTTTCCACATCACCATTAATACTGTTTTCTATTTTTTTCTAGGAAAGCTTCTACTTTAATTTATTTTTCCCCAACAAAATATCAGAGGTACCCTAAAGGGGAGAAGCTTATTATGTCATAGTACTAGAAATTTGAGGACCTGTCTGTGAGCATGGGTTTAGCCTAAGTCTAGTAGCAACCTCATGGCAGACATCAGGAGCATGTAGGAGAAGGAGAAATCACATCATCAGAAAGGAGCCACTGGATTGATAATGCAAACATTGAAGTTTAGTTGAGCTAGCTAGAAAAAATGCCCAGAATATTAGAAAGAAAACATTTGGGAATTTGGGTTAAGACTCAGAAAAGGAAAGTATTAGAGAAGTGTAACTGGAGGTTTTTTTTATCCTGGCTGGTTCTGCAGTTGCTTTTAAAATAACTACTCAGAGGCTTAATATAAATTATATACTATTTGGCCTATTAGTTCAGGCTTATTTAAACTAGTTCTTACAAAGTAAATTAACCCATTACCATTCTTCTATGTTTTACTATGAGACTCATGGCTTATCACCTCACATTTTGCTTCTCCTATGGCTGGTTGAGTCTCTCAGACTCCACTTTCCTTTCTTCTTTATCTTTACTTGGATTTCCTACCTAGTTATGTTCTGTCTGGCTGTTGGCCAAAACAGTTTCTTTGTTAACTAATGATAATAAAACATATTCATAGCATACAGAGGAGAATCCCACATCACACTTCTATACTCAGTTATTTTTATTCTTTTTTAACTGCTTATTTCTTTTTGGGGGGGAGATGCTAAAACTTAGCCAATATATTTTCTTCATTATTATCTTAGAAATATATAATTTGTTTTTGATATTGTACACTAAAAAGAATGGTAAATATAAAGGAAGCAACCATCATGAAATTACCCATCCTTAGCATATCTTTATTAATAGAGAGAGATTTATGGCCATGACTGTTATGATGAGGTATTAAAATGAGACAGCATAAACAGGGATGGTTTATTGTAGTGGAGACAGCATGGCAGGTGTTTAAAGGGAAAGAAACAGTCCCTTAAAACCAGGAAAGAAATTTTCTCACTCTTCATCAAAGAAGTTTCACTGTGACAGTGGAACTGATTTATTAGGAGCCCACCAAGGCCAGCTGGTCTGGGACTGAATAAGCATGGGTTGATTCCGGACTCTCTGAGCATGGCGGTCAATGAAGACTGATGAGAAGCCAAGGACAATGGCACTAGGTTTCAATCCTAATACATGAACTGGCTTTGTGGGAGCTTAGCCTGTTTAGAAGCTCACCTTCCTGGACGTAGATAGAAGACCTTCATCTTCCCGCAGGGCAGAGAATTTGGACTGCTCTTCAGTATCGAGAGGGAGGGGGAATGGTGTGGGGGGAGGAGAAGAGGAGTGGGAATAGGGGGAGGGGACTGGGGGGAGGGGGCAATATTTGGGAGGAGGGGAGGGAAATGGGAAACGGGGAGCAGGTGGAAATTTTAATTAAAAAAGAATAAAAAATAAATAAAAGAAAAAAAAAAGAAGCAGTTGAAAACCGTTGTAAAAAGCCACAAATGGTCAAAATGCAGTGAACAATAGACCTAGTCCCAGTTTTCAAATCTATACCATAACATCTACACCTAAGGCTCAGGGAACATTGAGGAAGAAGGGCAGAAAGATTGTAAGAGCCAGTAGATCATGCCTTTTATATAATATATCTGGGAAGCTATACCCAGGAATACAATATGGTTGTATTGTATTCTCTACAATATGGTTGCCTAAGTAAGACCTTATCAATGACAATACAGCTTGGCAATGTAGATGGGAGAAATCTATCTGTGTACCACCCTATATGAAGAGCATTAGGCATTTAATAACTGCTGAGAGAAAGAGAATACATATTCTTCAGGGATGATCTCCCTCCCCTAATTGATTATCTCATACCAAGTATTGAAGGAGCAGCGGGCTGCTTCCTGCCGCCTGGCTCCCAGCTAGCTTTACTCGAAATAATTACACAGAAACTGTATTCTTTTAAACACTGCCTGGCCCATTAGTTATAGTCTCTTATTGGCTAACTCTCACATCTTGATTAACCCATTTCTAATAATCTGTGTAGCACCACGAGGTGGTGGCTTACCAGAAAGGATCTTAACCTGCATCCATCTTGGAGAGGAGAGCTATAGCGTCTGCCTGACTCAGCTTTCTTTCTCCAAGAATTCTGTTTGGTCTACTCCGCCTATCTAAATTCTGCCCTATCAGGCCAAGCAGTTTTCTTTATTAATTAACCAATGAAAGCAACAGATAGATAGATGACACTCCCACATCAACCAAGTGGTCAACCCTAGTGACATAATACAAGCAACACTAAATAGATTCAGCAAGCTGTATTTATGTATTTATTGCAACATACTTATATATAATAACTAAAGAAAAGAGGCTATGAATTTGAGAGGGAGAGGAAGTAGGAAATATGGGAAGAATAGGAGGGAGGAGAGCAAGGAGGGAAATGATGTGAAGTTAGTACTCACATATGAAATTACCAAAAAGTAAATAAAATCTTAAAAAGAGATATTAAAATAAAAGAGTAAGAGATATAGCTGTCATCGACAACTTAACAGGGAGATTGAAGGGGAAAGAAAGAGAACCTTCAAAGAAGTCCCCTGAATAAAGGAAATACTCTGACTTTTATTAGCTAGGAGGTTAATGAGATTTTCCATATGATTATGTTGGCATATCCTATATTTCAAGTGTCAGGTATTGGGTAGGATCATAAGCTTATATTTCCTTTAGAGGAAGCAGCACAACATCCCTTTTAAACTCTATCCAAAAGAGAGAACTGTAGGGATTGTGGCCTGATTTCTCTAGGATGTTAGATCCTGTCTCCTAGATTTACCAGCCTCTTAAAGAGGCAGGCTTGTGATGTAACATTAGAGTTAGATACTGACTACTGGAAGAATTAATATGCCTTTCATTATGTAATGGAGATGAACCTGGGAGGGCCAAGTATCAAATTATAATAGGCCTGTTGTCCTGCCCTTCACAAATACAAAACAACAACAACAACAGCAATAACAACAGGAATTGAATCTTTAAGCTGTTCTTTATTCAGAAAGCAAGCAATCTGAGGAGACAGATCTATTTTCCTTCTCATCCTTAAACAGTAGATTATATAGGGAGGAGAAGTATAGGGAGGCAGTCATTTCAAAGTGTAGTCCTGCCTCTCTGGTTAGATGATCAGTCTTATCTCTAAGATTTATGTGTTGTGTCTGTACTTATCATCTTTTTGTCACTGTGAAAAGATTCCTCCTGAACCAGTAGTTTGGATGGCATCAAGACTAAGATTAGCTCAGAAGAAGCTCCTCACAGTGTATGCATGTAGATTTCTTCCTGCAGTATGATCTTGTAAAATATAGACTCTGCGGTGTCCCTGTCATATTTCTTCTGCCAGAATGTTATGATTTGGATGTGATTTAGGGTATGACTGTGTCCCCAGGTGTCCTTGTATTAGAAAATTCATCTGTAGTGTGGCTGTGCTAAAGAAGCAGTGAGACAGAAAACTTGGTGCCCATAGAAAGACTCGAAGATGACTGAAAGGGGCCCCTTTCACTAGAACGTAAAGTAGCCCTAATTGGACTAACTGGACTTCTGATAATTTGTAAAAAGAAACTTTGGAAAAGAACTCTGGAGCTCTGTATCACTTTCTGGCTTGTGTTTTGTGATGTAATCCCCATCCAAACATACAGTCTGCCAAGAGATCATTTCCAGAACTAAAAAGCTGATGGCCATTCCCCTGAAAATCCATGGGATAATCAGTTAAATAAACATAGTTCCCTAAAATTTACTTTGCCTTAGTTATTTCATGATAGTCATAATAGCACATAATAAAGCCTCATGATGATTATGAGATGACATTTCAGTGTAGTTTTATTTTAATTTCTTACTAGTTAGTGATATTTAATACCATTTCTTTTCATTTTTTGGATATTTGATTATCTTCTATGAGGAAATTTTTATTATAATCCTGTACCCATTTGGGGTGATTTAAAAATTATTTAAAATTATATGATACAGTATTATTTTTATTGTATTTCCTTCCTCCCCAAACTCCTCCTAAAACTTCTCCACATCTTTACCACCGAACTTCATGATCTCTTCCTTCCTCCTTCCCCCAACAAACAAACCCAAACAATCATCCAAAAGAAAAATTCAAAACAAAACAAACAAGTCAAAATGAAGCTAATAGCCTCCCCTGCAAAAACAAATAAGTGGATTTTGTTACAAGTTGACCTATTACTCTTCAACTTCAGATTAGAATAGCGGTTGAATACTTTAAGGGGGTTTAATAGGTCAAACTAGTAAGAACATGGAAGACAGTGGTGCTGAGGGTGATTTGAGCTGTGGGGCCAGGCATAAGAAGTTTCAGAGGAGAAGAATTTTAGTATGGGTTCTAGAGACTGATCTTTTGACATTTTTATTAAGAATTTTGCTGCGTTCTGCCCTCGTCCAAAAAAAATCTGCCCGAGGCTAAACTGGAGAGTTTTGTATTAATTGCTCCCAACTTTGCTCAGAGAAGCTTCTTCTTTCAGCAGCAGGCAGTGGTTAATGCAGAGAAATCCAACTGGCAAAGTGCTGAGATTGTGTGTAATTGGTCACATGCGGGACGTCTACATCAAGCTATCAGTTCTCACTGCACTAAGGTTCAGTGAACAGCATGAAGGAGGAAGTGGACAAGGAGGATGGGGAGGTGTGCTGTGAGATGCTGTCATCTGGACATAAAGTAGTTGTCTGCACTCATGAAGCCACAACAGCTGTGATTACCTGCACTAGATCTGCCCATGAACCAGCTAATCAAAATTCCAACACAGATGAGAGGGGCTCACAGGACCCCACCATTGCTAGATATTTGTAGTTTATAGATGTGTGTGGTGGGGGAAGAGGACTAATTTTGTTGGCTCTAAAGTTAGCACTGCTTATTCCAGTTACTATCAGGCTTTTCTTTTAAGAGTCAAGGAACAGCCACGCCTAGGCAGTGAGGAAACAATCAAAACCAGAAGCTGATGAAAATGTATCTGAACAAAGGACCATGTTTCAGCCCCAGCAAACGGCAGAACTTGACGACTTTGACCACATGGTTCTGGCTTTAGAGTGAAGGATTCCAAAAGAGCTTATGGGAAATCTCCACCAGTGACTAAGGAAAGCTGCTGAGGTAAGCATGTGTCAGGGGAGTCTCTTAATGGAGGCTTAGAGAGGTCATTGCATGGAGCTGTGAAGGTGAAGCCTGGATTGCCTTGGAGACCCTAATATGTTGGAGATGACAGACTTGTGGGATACCTGCCAAGGAGAGCTGTTAACGGGAGGTAGGAGCAGCCCAAGAAAGAGAAGTGTGTTGTAGTCAACAAAGCTGAAAGGAGTTGGAGAGCTGAAGAGCACTTTTATAAGTCATAGAGATGTAGCGTTTGGAGTTTGTCCAGCTGGTTTTCAGTCTTGCTTTGGCTCAGTGTTTTCCCTTTCTTTTGGAGTGGTAATGTATATTCTGTGCCTTGTGTGTAGGAAATATGTGATCTTCTCATTTCGATTTTATAGGGGATTACATGAATCTCAGATGAGACTTTGAACTTTATTTAGACTTGTAAACGTTTTTGAGACTCAAAGACTAGGAGGATTTTGGAAGTCAGATTGAATGCAGTTTTGGATTGTGTTATGAGTACCCGCTATAGGGGGCAGTGAGTGGAATATGGCAGTTTAAATGAAAATGGTCCCCAGAAGCTCATAGGGAGTGGCACTATTAGGAGGTGTGGCTTTGTTGGAGTAGGTGTGGCCTTCTTGGAGAAAGTGTGCCACTGAGGGGGGCAGACTTTGAAGTTTAAAATGCTCAATTCAGGCCCACTGTCAATTTCTTCCTGCTGCCTTTGGCTCAAGATGTAGAAATTTCAGCTCCTTCTCTAGCACCATGTCTGCTTGAATGCTGCCATGCTTTCTGCCATGATGACAGTGAACTAATTAACTATAAGCCAGCCCCAATTAAATGTTTTCCTATATAAGAGCTGTTGTGTATAATAGTGTCTCTTCATGGCAATACAAATCCTAAGTAAGACAATTCTGTGGTGGTTTGAATGTTATTGGCCCCCATAATCTCACAGGGAGTGGCACTGTTAGGAGGTGTAGCTTTGTTGGAGTAGATGTGGCCTTATTGGAAGAAGTGTGTCAGTCACCATGGGCATGGACCTTGAGGTCTCTTTTGCTCAAGTTTCACTTAGTGTGACACTCAGTTGAATTCCTATTGCCTGCAAGATGTAGGACTCTCATCTCCAGCACCAAATCATCCAGTATGCTGCTATACTCCCCATAATGATGCTAATGGACTGAACCTCTGAAACTGTAAGTGAGCCGCCTCAATTAAATGTTTCATGTATAAGAGTTGTCATAGTCATGGCCATTCTGAATGGGGTAATTTGAAATCTCAATGTAGTTTTAATTTACATTTCCGAGCTGACTAAGGATGTTGAACATTGATTTAAGTATTTCTCAGCCATTTCTGTTTCATTTTGCTATTTAGCTCTATATTCTGATTTCAAACTGGATTATTTGTTTGCTTGGTGTTCATTTTAAGCTACTTTTATGTATTCTAGATATTACTCCTCTGTTGGATGTGTAGTTGGAATAGTTTCCCACACTGTAAACTGCCACTTGTTCTAATGATTGTGTCTTTTGTCATGTAGAAGTTTTTTGGTTTCAAGAGGTTCTGTTTTATTAAAATGTTGATCTTAGTTCTTGCACTAATAGTGTTCTGTCCAGAATGTTTTTTGTGCCAATGAGTTCAATACTACTTGCCACTTTCTCTGCAATCAGGTTCAGGGTATCCAGCCTTGTGTTGAGGTCTTCAATCCATTTGGAGTTGAATTTTGTAGTAGGGTGATAGATATGGACCTATTTGCTCTCTTCTACATGCACCCATCCACTTTGCTCATCACCATTTATTGAAGATGCTGTGTTTTCTCTAGTGTGTGGTTTTTGGGTTTGTTTCTGATTTTTTTGTCAAAAATCAGGTGTTCATACATGTGTGGAATTATATCTAGATCTTCAGTTCTATTGCATTGTTCAACATGATTATTTTTATGCCAATACCATGGTGTTTTCATTATTGTGGCTTTGTAGTATAACTTGAAATGTGGGATGTGATATCCCCAGCACTTCTTTTATTATTCAGTATTATTTTAGATTTCCTGGATTTTTGTGTGTTTTCACATGAAATTGAAAATTGTTTTTTTTTCAATTTCAGTGAAGAATTGTGTTGGAATTTTTTCATTGAATCTGCTAGTTGCTTTTGGTAGGATGGCCATTTTGATAACATTAATTCTACCAACCCATGTCATTTCTTACACCTTTTGGGAGTCACTTGATTGCACTTCCTGCTTACTCAGGTAATATTATTTCCCTACTCAAGTCTTTGGAGATGAAGACTAGATAGTCATAGCTACTTTCCTTCCATGACTAAGTGAAGACATTTGTAATATAAGACTTAGACTCCTTAGGATAGGATAACTATTGAAATAATCTCCACTGTTTGCTAATTACCATAAACTGGACGTTTCTTGGTTGATGTTGTTTATGCTGGTTGTAGTTCTAATTTTATGTATGTTTTTGCCTCTCCTTTTCCCTGGACAATACTTGATATTTGTTCTTATTGTATATATTAAGCTTAGAACCCTCTTATTCAGACAAAAGGTGGAGGTGGTGTGGGAATTCTTTCAGCCAATAGTCTTTTAGATACCAGCCCATTTTGGGAACGATCTAAGGTACTATAAAGTACAGGTGAAAAGCATGCATGGCCCTTTTTTTCTGCTGGATTTGGATTCAAGTTTCCAGTGCACACGGGACTGTGGATTGGTACCCTTACTGTGAGTTTATCCACAAATAAATAAACTTTTATTATATTCCATGCTGGGCTATTGTGGCACTCTGATATGACTACAAGATACATGGTATTTCTCTTTCTGTGTCTGGCTTATTTTCCTCAGCATAATATTCCCATGTATTGCATATGTCATTACATGAGTATGCTTCAATGGACATAGAGTGAAGAAATTTCATTTTGTACTCATAAAAGTGATTGTTATGTCGTGGTAGTTGTTTTATATTTTGACAAATTCTTGTATTATTTTGCAGAATGCTTGAATTAGTATGTATTCCTACTAAAGTACACTGGAGTTTCATTTCTCCACATGTGTACCAACATTCATTACCTGTTTTAGTTGTGATAATAGCCATTATTTTTGTTTTGTTTTGATTTTTTATTCTATTTAAATTCATTTTATGTTGAAACATGGGACTAGGAAATTTTCCAAGAATCTTCAAGGATGACCCCAGCTAAGACTCCTAGCAATAGTGGAGAGGGTGCCTGAACTGATCGTTCCTGTAATCAGATTGGTAAATACCCCAACTGTCATCATAGAACCTTTATCCAGTATGTAATGGAACCAGATGCAGAGATCCGCAACCAAGCACCAGGATGAGCTCTGGGAATCTAGTTGAGGAGAGGGAGGAAAGAATATTTGAGCAAGGGAGTTCAAGATCATGATGGATAAATCTACAGAGACAGTTGATGGAAACTCATCAACTCTAGAGTGACAGCTATGGAGTCTCCATGGGACCCAACTGACCATATGTGGGCAACAGTGCTAGAGCTTAGACTATCAGAGGGCCCTGGAAGTAGGATCAAGATCTATCCATGGTACATGAGCTGCCTTGTTGGAGCACATTCCCTATGTTAGGATGCCATGCTCGGCCTTAATGCAGTGAGGAAGTGCTTAGTCCTGCCTTAACTTAATGTGCCAGATTTTGTTGACTCCCCATAAGAACCCTTATCCACTGGGAGGAATAAATAAGAGGTAGGCTGGGGAGAGGTGATGGGGAACAGGACAAGGTATGCGGTAGAAATGTGGTTGGATAATAGCCATTCTAATGGCTGTTACATGATGGGTGATACCACCTTGTGGATTTTCTTTTTGTGTGTGTTTAATGGTTGATTTTCATGGACGCATTTTAAAATTTAGTATATGAAGAGGAAGGAGGAGATGAGGGAAATGATAGAGACTATGGTTCCACCTCTTCCTTCTTATACTAAAGTTAAAAATACAGCCAGGAAGTAAGCATATGAAAGGAAATACTAGATCATAATGTAGGGATAATTTACTAGAAATCATTTCTTGGGACATCAGATTTTTATGATTACATAGTTCGTTGATAATACAACTTAATTCAAAAGTCTCTCACATGAAAAATAACCACCACAACTTCAAGCTGGCAGACAACTTTTTAAAAAAATTATTTTTTCCTTTTATTGAAAATAGATTCTTTTCTCATACAGTACATTCTGATTATAGTTTTCTTTCTCTAGACTTCTCCCAGTTCCTCCTCCTTACATCTCCTCTCCTCCAGATCCACTCTCTTTCTGTCTCTCATTAAAAAAGGGCAGGGTTCCAAGAGATAACAACCAAACATAGCAAAATAAAACATAGTAAGATTAAACAAAAACTATCATGTTGGAGTTGGGTATGGTAGTCCAACAGGAGGAAAAGAGTCCCAAGAGCAGGCACAAGTGTCAGGGACCCACTTGTTCTCACAGTTAGGAGACCCATAAAAATACTAGGCTAATAGCTATAGTATATATACAGAGGACCAGGTGCAGACCCATGTAGGCCCTGTGATTGCTGCTTCAGTCTCTTTTAGCTTATACGTGTTTGCTTAGTTGATTTATATTGTTCTCTTGTTGTCCTCCATCCTCTTTCGCTCTTGCAATCTCCATGAGATCCCCCGAGCTCTTAAGAGGAGGGATTTGATGGACCTCCCATTTAGACTCTCTCTCTCTGAGTAATGTCTGGGTGTGGGTCACTGCATCTGTTCCCATATGCTGCTGGAAGATAAAGCACTGATCTATGAATATAACAGAATTTCATTGGGAGTCATTTTTTTTGTTTTCTAAGACAATTTTTCTTTATTAAACAGTCCTGCCTGTCCTAGCACTTTCTCTGTAGACTAGGCTGGCTTTGAACTCATAGAGACCTGCCTGTTTCTGCCTCCCAAGTGTTGGGATTAAAAGTGTGCAGCACCACCACCTGCCAATTGGGAATAATTTTATGGATACTTTTTTTTAAAAGACCAATAGTGTTGGGTTTTTATCTTAGGTCTCTGGAGTATCTATCCTCTGGTTCTTGGTCACTCAAGCAGTGTCAGGTATGGGTTCCTTCTTGTGGAGTGGGCCTTAAGTCAAACCAGACATTGGTTGGCTACTCCCACAAGTTCTGTGCCACCATTGTCCTAGTATATCTTGCAGGTAGGACAGATTGAAGGTAAAACATTTTATGGCTGAGTTGGCTTTTATGTTTCTCTTTTGGTAGCCTTCAGAGTACCTGCATGCACCAAAGACACTAGAATGTAGGGGTGAAGCCTCCATGTAGGTACCAGATGCAATTCTCCATGTTCAGTGAGTTGTATGGGTGTTGTCCTCAGCAATAGGGCCCCACTGTCAGTTTCAAGAGAGCAACCCATTGTGTTAGCAACAACCTGGGTTGTTTGAGGATTTCCATGGGACCTCCTTGGCCAACAACTTTATTGAATACAACCCAGTCCCACTTCTGGAAGTCTCACCTGGCCATGAGAGAAGGACATGTGAGACTCTGTATCCCCCATTACTAGGAGTACTCATTAAGATCACCTTCATATATTCTAGGTTTCCACACCACCCCCAAAGCCACAATTCTAGCCATTTCTACCTGTACTCTCTTCCTCCACCTCATTGCCTTACTCCTGATTCTCCCACATCTGTCCCCAACTGCTCCCAGTCCACACACAAAATTTATTTTATTTCCCCTTCCTAGGGTTATCTCTGAGTCCCCCCTAGACCCTCTTGTTTACCTAACCTCTCTGGGTCCATGGATTGTAACTTGGTTATCATTTACTCAATGACTAACATCCATCTATAATTGAATATGTACCATATTTATCTTTCTTTTTCTCTGTTATACTACCTTTCTGAGTCTGGGTTACATTACTCAGTATGACTTTTTTTTCTAGTTCCATCTATTTGCCTGCAAATTTCACTGTCATTTAAAAAAAGAGATTTATTTACTTATTATGTATATAATATTCTGTCTGTCTGTGTGCCTGCGGACCAGAAAACTGTACCAGATCTCATTACAGATGGTTGTGAGCTACCATGTGGTTGCTGGGAATTGAACTCAGTACCTCTGATGTAGTGATAAGGTGAACAGGCCTGCTTTTCGCTCTGGCTAGCTTTACACCCGAAATAAATACACAGAGATCTGTATTAATTACATTACTGCCTTGCCCATTATTTCTAGCCTCTTCTTGGCTAACTCTCATATCTTGATTAACCCATTTCTATTAATGTTTGTAGCACCATGAGGTGGTGGCTTACTGGGAAGATTCTAACCTGCATCCATCTCGGAGAGGAGAGCTATGGTGTCTTCCTCACTGCCTTCTTCCTCCCAGCATTCTGTTCTGTCTTCCCTGCCTACCTGTGTTCTGACCTATCAGGTCAAGAAGTTTTCTTTATTAATTAACCAATGAAAGCAACACATAAAAAGAAGACCCACCTACATCACTCTGAAAAATAGTCAGTGCTCTTAACCACTGATTTATCTCTCCAACACATATGTCATTTTAAAAAATACAAACTGAATTATACTCCATGTGTAAATGTACCACATTTTCTCTATTCATTCTTCTATTGAGGGGCATCTAGGTTGTTTCTAGTTTCTGACTATCATGAATAAAGCTGATCAAGCCCCAGTTTTCTAAGGGACCCAATATTGATTTCATAGTGACTTTACAATTTTGGACTCCTATGGAGTATCCCCTTGCTCCACATCCTCACAAGAATAAGCTGTCACTTGTGTTGTTATTCTTAGCCATTCTGTCAGGTATAAGATAGAATATCAAATTAGTTTTGGTTTGCATTTCCCAGATGGCTCAGGATATTCAACATTTCTTTAAGTGTTTCTCAGCCATTTGAGATTCCTCTATTGAGAATTCTCTGTTTAGATCTATACTCTATTTTTTTAAAAAAAGATTATTTTGTTTTTAAATATAGAGTTTCTTGAATTCTTTATATATATAGTGTTTTTATTGAGCTATACATTTTTCTCCACACCCTTCCCTTCTCCTCTTGCCTTCTACCCTCTCCTATGATCCCCACACCCCCAATTCACTCAGGAGATTTGTTTTTTTAAAATATATATTTTGGATATTAGTCTTCTCTCGGAAGTGGAGTTACGAAAAATCTTTTCCCATACTGTAGGCTGCCTCTTTGTGTTCAATTATGGTGTCCTTTCCCTTACAGAACCTTTTCAGTTTCATGAGGTCCAACTTAATTTTTTATCTTAGTGTCTGTGCTACTGGGGTTCTTTTCAGAACATTGTCTATTGTGCCAAATTCAAGCCTATTTACTATTTTCTCTTCTATCAGGTTCAGTGTATCTGGTTTTAGGTTATGGTCTTTGATCCATTTGGACATGATTTTGTGTAGTGTGGTAAATATGAATCTATTTGAATTCTTCTACATGCAGGTATTCTGAAGAGACTTACTAGAGCCAACATTTCAGAAAGCTTGGTGAAGCTTTTGAATTCTTTAAAAATATGATAACCTGGGGCCGGGTGGTGGTGGCATACGCCTTTTATCCCAGCACTCATGTGGCAGAGGCGGGTGTATCTCCATGAGTTCAAGGCCAGCCTGGTCTACAAGAGTTAGTTCCAGTACAGACTCCAAAGCCACAGAGAAACCTTGTCTCGGAAAATAAAAACTGAAAAAAAAGAAAAAATATGATAACATGAATTTGTTTCTTTACTATCTTCATAAAAATCTTGTCATTAGCCTTAATAGCTAACATTGTAAAGTATAATTCTGATCTTAAGATTATAGGCCATCCAAAATATGTCCAGTTTCTATGTCTTCATCCAGGATTTCCTGAGTAGTAGTACCCAGAGTTCAGAAAGTTCAAAAGGAACAAAAAATTGAAGTGTCTTTGGGAATTCTTATAGAGTATGAACTTCCCCAAACTCTTTGTTTCTGACTCTTTTAGTGGTTTTTGATGACATTCTTTTCGTTTTTTCTAATCTACTTTGCATTTTGTGCAACTAATAATTTCTGTCCATCGAAAGAAAAGGCATAAGAATCATCTGGATATGACCTTATCCTTTTGTTAGCACTTCTTTTATGAAATTGTCATTGAGTTCAGTATCTCAAGGCTTTCCTATCTTTCAAATGCTTTAGAATATGGTCATCATGTCCCTGAGCAATGTTATGCAAGTAAGTATTCTTTAAAAAGGTCAGCCCAAACTCAAGAATTCCTTGAGATTTTTTCTTTTTTTGTGTGTGTTTTGTCATCATCAACCTTGACCTTTTTCTTTCAGTTGCTCTGAAATTTCACATCCTTATCTGGTTCTAATTCACATTCCTCTGTAGGTTCGGAATTTCATTAATGGTTTCAAATTGCTATCAAGTAAAAGCCTATTACTACAGAGAAAAAAAGGGAAAAAGGAACATCCTTACTTTATATAAGTTAGACTCTAATGGCTTGAAGCATAACCCCGTAATTTGTGATGCTTTATACAACCAAAGCCTAACTTCTAGTGGCTCTGGTGCTTCACTCCATTTGGGCAATCTCAGAAAGGACAAGTATCATGATAAGGTTTACTACCTCAAGATAATGAGCCACTCTCCTAAACTCTATTCAAATACAGCTGTAAGCGAAAGGCTTAGGAGACAGGGTCATTGACTCTGTGTGTCCTGGCTGTGCAGTCTTCCATTCTAGCATTCTTGTTTGTATTCACCCACAGCTGTTCATTCTCCTCGTCCAATATTTTAGTCTACAGAGTCCCTTCTATAATCACCTGTAGATTTCCTCTGCAGCATGGCTCATATTTGCCACTCAAGAAGACCCTTGTCTCTGAATCTGAGTCCAGGCCACTGTGTTTGTGTGAATATGTGTGTATGTAAGTGTGTGTATGCGTGTGTCTTCAAGCTGATTCTTAGTGTGGCTACTAGCTTAGCTAGTAAAGAAGGGGAGAGCATTGGAGTTCAGAGATGTAAAAATCCAGAGTCTTCACAACTGGTCCAGGTGCAAACGATGTGAGACTGATGCAGGATCAGCCTTAGATGGAATATCTATATCTCACCTTCCCTGCTAAGGCTCAGGGATCTTTGTGAAAGAAGTGTAGAATCTAGAGTTAGCAGATGACTACAAGGAAGTGGTGTTTTCTGGATACAGCATAGCATATTCACATGTGAACTCACAGTAGTTGTGGCAGCACACTGAAGATCTGTGCTAGATCAAGCCAGACCAAATCCTGTCGTGAAAAGGATAGGTGAGCATGATGTCCCATTCTTCCCTAAGGAGGGATTGGTAATTTATAGCTTCTGGGAAAGAGCGAGAGAATCAATTTTCTTTAAGGTAAGTCAACTTTGCTCTAGTGAAAGGCCACACTTCTAAAAGTATATGGGCATTCTGAACTGTACCTGACAGGCTTAAATTTTTGTAAGAATACAAGAAGTTGGGTGGGTTGGAAAGGAGGGGCAGTCTGGAGGAGTTGGAGCAGATGTAAACATGATCAAAGTACCTGTACTCTCTGATTAATTGAATGATTCTGAATGAGGCTATCTAGGCACAGAAAAACAAATGTTACTTTCAATCTTTAGATAAATTTGCTTCATTTGGAATATTTGACATAGGTCAGAAAATTCTACGGGGTTCCAGAAGGTTCTTGAGGGAGGGGACATAGAAAGCACTCAGATAAAAAGTTATCGAGTTATCGGATAACTTTTTATCAGAGTGATTTCTATGTATCCTAGTGCTTTCTATGTCCCCTCCCTCAAGAGATCTCCTCAGTAAATATGGAGCATGGGGACCTTGGGTAAGGGTTGAATGGGAGGGGAAAGGCAGAGAGGGGAGCAGAGAAAAATGTAGAGCTTCGATAAATTCTTGTGGGGAGGGGAAGACAGAGTAGATTAAGGAAACTGGAAGGGAAAATAACACTGAAGACTTTTCAAAAGAGTAACACACGGACAAACCTGTTAGATTCTTTATAACCTACATCTATACACATTTATTTGAAAGAGTTAAAGTGGAACTAACCTATAATGAAACAACAATGCCTCTGCTTGACACCGGGAGCTAAGTGCTTAGTCCCAGAAAAGGGCTACATTGTTTGGATTTGACAGCCAGTGAGATTGCAATGACTTCCAAACCATTGCAGGTTATTGCAGTGCTCCTGGTTAACCCCCAGATTTTGACTGAGGTCGTAAGGCCCTATTGCTGAACACATTACAAACTTGATTCATTAACCATGAAAAGATCAAGGTGGTAATGACCTGGAAACTTCACCCCTGCTGTCTAACTTTCATAGTGCTGAAGGGTGCTATGCATGCTACTGGAGGAGAAAAGTGATCATCAGCTATACTTAACTGTTAAAATTGCAAGCTACAATAATGACTGACCTGGCAAGACATACCCACTGGTGCCATAGTGGCATAAGCATCATGGGAGTTTTCATTCCATATACTTTGTTACTGGATAGAAATCCTGCACTACAAGATAAAATCTGTACCTGACACCATTATTAGGTCAAGAACCTATACTGGACAGCTCATGGGCCATAGGAGAAAACCCAATACTATTATGCTGCTAAATGAATATAGTATTAAACTGATTTCTAATGATTTTGTGTTACACCTATATGTTGATGTATATCTCAGTCATCATCTGAGAAGCTTCTATTTGCACTGCACAGTGATTAACGCAGAGACTCACAACTGGCCAAGATACAGAGAACAAAACACTTCAGAATCTTAGCCTTAAATGTAATGTATATAATGCACCCCTGACTCCCAAGTTGTAGCAATCATTGCACAGAAAAAGGATGGAAAAACTGTAAGACTTAGAGGTGGTGGGGTGACTACAAGGAACTAGTGTCTTTGTGACACAGCAGAGCCACTTCACAGCATGCACAAGACCTGTCAAACTGAAGGAGGACAAAAATCTCAGCATGGAGAGGAAAGTTGAACATGGAATTCTATTTCTAGCCAAGGAGTTATTGACAGTTGTTAGTTGCTAGGAAAGGGAGAGTCAGTTCTCTCAAAGAGTTATAGTCACTGATCAGTCAAGCATGCTCTGGTGGAAGTCTACATATCTAAGACTGTTTGGGGAGTACATATTGACCTTGAGATGTGTATTGGAGAAGACACAAAATTGGATGAGAAAGGAAGGGGGTGGATCTGGAAAGTGGTAGGAGATGAATGGTAAATATGATCAAAACCTATTGTAAAAAGCAATCTTGAAGAACTAATGTTTAAAAAGATAAAACAAAGTATAGTGTGTGCCATTCTCAAAGAACACATGAAAGCGAAGAAATCCATGGACTTCTTTCTGCACTCTAAAAAGACTCAGTATTTGTTTTACAAATCTGACAATTTTCTTTTTTATTACAGCTCTACTGAAAGTGCCCACAGGGTGGATTTATTTTTATTCCTTACCACTTTGGTCTAGTACTTTGTGTGAAGGCTCACTATTATCTTCCAAAATTTGTTACTTTTTAAAAAATTAATTAATTAATTTTTTTATTGAAAAAATTTCTGCCTCCTCCCCGCCTCCCATTTCCCTCCCCCTCCTTCCACTCCTCTCCCCCTCCTCCCACTCCATTCCCCCTCCCTCTCCAGTCTGAAGAGCAGTCGGGATTCCCTGCCCTGTGGGAAGTCCAAGGTCCTCCCCCCTCCATCCAGGTCCAGGAAGGTGAACATCCAAACAGGCTAGGCTCCCACAAAGCCAAAAGACACTTAAGGTCATGCTCAACCTCCTTAGCGATCAGGGAAATGCAAATTAAAACAACTTGGAGATACCATCTTACACCTGTCAGAATGGCTAAAATCAAAAACACCAATGATAGCCTTTGCTGGAGAGGTTATGGAGTAAGGGGTACACTCATCCATTGCTGGTGGGAATGCAAACTTGTGCAACCACTTTGGAAATCAGTGTGGCGATTTCTCAGGAAATTCGGGATCAACCTACCCCAAGACCCAGTAATACCACTATTGGGAATATACCCAAGAGATGCCCTATCATATGACAAAATTTGTTACTTTAAGCCTTTTCCTAAAAATGGCTCTTCACTATGACACCAATGAGCAATTGAGAAAGGCCAGTGGCCCCATCTCTACCGTCTGTTTGCTGTGCAGTCTGCAAACCTCCCATCATGAAGGGTATTCTTGCAGAATGCCACAGTGTGTGCCTGTGGGGGCTTTCTGACACTTTTTTTTATTACAGTTCTACTGAAGATATCCGTAGGGTGAATGTTTTTAAATTCCTTACCACATTGATCTAGTACTTTGTGTGAAGGCTCATTTGTTTTCCAAATCTGAAGTTCAGTATTTCTGGATTTCAGCTGGCTTTTAAGTATACTGCCTATAGTTGTGTTTCCTTGTGTTTCCTCAACAGCTACATCTCCCTATAGCCATGCCTCTGATGTTTTCTTTCAGATTCATGAAACTGCGCAGCAGTGCTTATGCCTCTAATTCACCAGCTTCCCTTCCTCTAAGCCACAACTTTGAGAATTACTCATTCTCTGGGAATTTCCCATGTGTTTACAAAATTTCCATGCTGAAACAGACTTCATTTACTTTTGTTAATCTAGTTTTACAGGGGCCCTAGACAATTAACCTAAGATGGGTAGGTGGAAAATTGTTTTTGTATCATCTACATCATTCATAATAAATGATATTTTGATGTAACTACTTCTCTTATATACATGACTCACTTTTCTAGCTTAATTCTGCTTGATTCAGTACTTTCACAAGATTTTTTTTATTAAAAGGCACTGAACTTGAGAAAAAAATTAGCACACTATGAGACAACTTATCTCTCATTCTTTCCTAGTATTTATTTACTGTTAATATGACTTTGTTTATGTCTAATAAAATTTATTTTTATTTCTTCATTGTAGCAACATAGTAAGACAAATGTTTCTACAAATGTGATATAAAAACAATTAGGCTTGTGGTTTCTAAATTTTCTTCTCCCCTGAAGCATTAGATTTTTCCTATTTCAATTCATCATTTTGATAATTATTTCCATGTACCTCGGTAATATTTTCAGTGATTTCTATTTTAATTTTGACATTTAATTAACTTTTAACGTTAATGTATATGAATTTTGCTTTATCCTCTATATTCCCAACACTACTATATCCACATACTCTATTGTAAATATTTATTTTTTTCTGTATATTTATACTTCGTTATCTCAAAACTTTGACTTTAATGACTACCATTCTCTTAAGTACCCAATTACTAAGCTTTAAGTTCAAAATAGTTGATGCAAACTAGCAAGCTAACACAGAACCGTACTCATATATCTGGCCCACATGAACTGGAAACAGTAATTTTTTGCCTTAATTATTGTGGTGGTTTGAATGAAGATGTCCTCCATAGGCTCATCATGACTGGCACTATTAGAAGGTCTTGGAGAGAGCAGGAATATAAGAAACATACCTAAACATAATAAGGGCAATATACAGCAAGCCAACAGCTAACATCAAACTAAATGGAGAGAAATTCCCAGTGATCCCACTGAAATCAGGAACAAGACAACGTTGTCCACTCTCTCCATATCTAATCAATATAGTTCTTGAGGTCCTATAGCAATAAGAAAACAAAAGGAGATTAAGGGGATAAAAATCAGAAAAGAAGAAGTCAGATTATCACTATTTGCTGCAGATATGATAGTTTATATGAGCGACCCCAAAAATTCTACCAAGGAACTTCTACATCTCATAAACACTTTCAGTAATATAGGAGGATACAAGATCAACTCAAAAAAAAAAAAATCAGTAGCCCTCCTGTACACAGATGATAAATGGGCTGAGAAAGAAATCAGAGAAACATCATCCTTCACAATAACTACAAATAGCATAAAATATCTTGGAGTAACTTTAGCCAAAGAAGTGGAAGACTTGTATGACAAGAACTTTAAATGTTTGAGGAAAGAAATTGAAGAAGACACCAAAAAGTGGAAAGATCTCCCGTGCTCTTGGGTAGGTAGAATTAACATAATAAAAATGTCAGTCTTACCAAAAGCAATCTACAGATTCAATGCCCATCAAAATTACAGCAAAATTCTCCACAGACTCTGAAAGAATGGTACTCAACTTCATATGGAAAAGAAAAAAAAACATGATAGCCAAAACAATCCTGTAGAATAAAAGAATTTCTGGAGACATCATAATTCCTGACTTCAAACTCTACTACAGAGCTACACTACTGAAAATGAAAACAGTCTGGTATTGGCATAAAAACAAACAGGAGGACCAAGGGAACCCAACCGAATACCTGAATATTAATCCACACATCTTTGAACACCTGATTTTTGACAAAGAAGCAAAAAATATCAAATGGAAAAAAAGAATATTTAACAAAATGGTACTGGAATAACTGGATATCAACATGTAGAAGAATGGAAATAGATCCATTTTTATCACCACACACAAAACTCAAGTCCAAATGGAACAAAGACCTCAACATAAAGCCAGCCACACTGAACCTCATAGAAGAGAAAGTGGGAAGTACACTTGAATGCATTGGCACAGGAGACCACTTCTTAAATATAACCCCAGCAGCATACACACTAAGAGAAACAATTAATAAATGGGACCTCCTGAAACTGAGAAGTTTATGTAAAGCAAAGGACACCATAAATAAGACAAAAGACAGCCTACAGAAAAGATCTTCACCAACCCCACATCAGACAGAGGGCTGATCTCCAAAATTTACTAAGAACTCAAGAAACTGGTCATCAAAAGAACATGTAATCCCCCCCCCAAAAAAAAATTTGGAGTACAGACCTAAACAGAGAACTCTCAACAGAGGAATCTAAAATGACTGAAAAACTCTTAAGGAAATGCTCAACAGCCTTGGTCATCAGATAAATGCAAATCAAGGAAACTCTGAGATTCCATGTTATACCTGTAAGAATGGCCAAGATTAAAAACACTGATAACAACTTATTCTGGAGAGGTTGTGGGGTAAAGGGAACACTCCTGCATTGGTGGTAGGAGTGCAAGCTGGTACAACCCCTTTGGATGTTATTGTGGCAATTTCTTAGAAATTTAGGAAACAGCCTTCCTCAAGACCCAATAATACCACTTTTGGGTATATATTCAAAGAATGCTTAACCATGCCACAAGGACATGTGCTCAACTATGTTCATAGCAGCATTGTTTGTCATAGTGAGAACCTGGAAACAACATAAATGCCCCTCAACTGAAGAATGGATAAGGAAAATGTGGTACATTTACACAATGGAGTACTACACAGCAGAAAAAAATAACGACATCTTGAAATTTTTAAGCAAATGGATAGAGCTGGAAAACATCATTTTGAGTGAGGTAACCTAGACCCAGAAAGACAGTTATCACATGTACTCACTCGTAAGTGGTTTTTAAACATAAAGCAAAGAAAACCAGCCTACAAATCACAATCCCAGAGAACCTAGACAACAATGAGACGTTGGTCTTTGAGGTTTTATATGTTCAGCCAGGCCCAGTCTCTCTCTCTCTCTCTCTCTCTCTCTCTCTCTCTCTCTCTCTCTCTCTCTCTCTCTCTCTCTCTCCACTGCCTGCCTATTCAGATGAACTTTCATCTACCCCTTTAGCACTACGTCTGCCTGCTGCCATGATTCTTTCCAGGACAGTAATGGAGTAAACCCCTGGTCCTGTAAGCCAGGCCCAATTAAATGTTTTCTTTCATAAGAGTTTCCATGGTTGTGGTGTTTTTTCAAAGCAGTAGAAACCCTAACTAAGACAATATCTTAGGACCAGATTGCAGGCAGCTATAGACTATTGCTATACCTCCAGTGCCTCAATATTATTCAAAGTAGTCAACATTGAAGTGCTTCCCATGACCTGCCTTTAAACATTTGTCTTGCTCCTGTCTTCTGTTTGCAAGCCCGTGACTTGACTGCTCTTACGTTTTCTGCATTTTATTTTGCATAGAAGTCACTACCTCTTATATCTATTTACAGATTCATAAGCATAGGACATTTTCTTCTTTCTCTGAGCCTCTCCTCTGTTTCCACTTGTAACAACACTTATAACCTGATACAATACTGCAGAACACATAGTTTTCATACTTCCATCCTATCAATATCTTTACACATCCGACTGATGCCTTCTTCTCCTTTTCTCTTTACAACTCAGTACAGGTAGTTATGCCTATTGATTTCCAATGTTGCATAAACTTCCATAATTTCTAGCTCCTTTTGGCTCTCTGTTAAAAACTACCATTGCTAAGATCGGTTGAGTTTTGTGATTTCTTGGAACTCAGATAATGATACTCATAAATTAAAGTGTATCTCATATTCCACTTGAGCATCATATTTCATCTAAACAATGTGATCCAAAAGATGCTAACAGGACTTCAAAACAGCATAGAATCAGAGTCCCTAATTTTTTTTCATGTTCCTCTTCCATATACACAAGATCTCTGGAATGTCCTTATGTGCATTAAGACCAGACTGCCTAAAGGACTGCGACATTGCCTTCCAGGCCTTCCCTGAAATCTTATGTCTGTCTCAGCAAAGAAGTGTGAGGAGTGTAACCACTCATAATCTGCTATCCATCACAGCCAGGGTGCCTGAGTTCAATCTGCCAGAGCTCCAGGATGAGAGATAAACACGGTGTGATGATTAGTACTGACTTGCAACTTTATGAGATTTAGAATCACCATGGGAATTATCCTCTGGGCATGACTGTGAGGGATTATATAGATTATATTCATTCAGTTACATCTTTTAGTCAGGCATTTAATGCTTACTGGATCTGTAAGTATGGAAACAGATCCACTCATAACAATCTCAATGCTGTGTTTACTTCTTTCTTTCCCAATACACATGGGAGACACATGGCTAGAACATATCATACCAGAGTCCACAATCCATGGAATCCTCGAAGAGTGGTAGGACCACCTACATGGCCCATAAACTTCAAGTGGTGCACTGAAACTGTGGTCTAAAAACAAGAGGAGTGACTGAAATAAAGAGACTACTGGGTATGAGGATCCTAAGTCTTAGCCTTATGCGTAGAGAAGTGTAGCTGCTACTCCTTGCCAAAGAAGCTTCTCTTTACAGCAAATGAAGCCCATCACAAAAAACCACAACTGGATATAATGCAGAGATCAAAAGATTGTGGGGATCTCAGTCCCAAATAATACATCTACATCACAGCTTCTGAATCTGTATAGCATCATGGAAGAGGACTTGGAAATATTCTAAGAGCCAGAATACTTGGAAATCTACTGTTAAAGAGTCTCTTCTGTACACAGCTACTTAATCAAGACCAGAACAATGGCAGATATACATATATATATGTGTGTGTGTGTGTGTATGTATATATACATATATACACATATGTATATGTGAGAGTGATAATTAAAATAGAGCTATAAACTTGAGAGTGGTGTGGCATAGGAGGGAATCAAAAGAGGGTAGCTGAGGGTACTGGGAGGGAAAGTGATGAAATTTTATTTTATTTAAAACATATTTAAAATTCAAAAAGGGAAAACTATACTACTGGTGAACATCTAACACTTGTCATGTGCAGCATAACCATCAGCATCAGTCATAAGAAAGATAAAAGCCCATAATTTCAACTACCCTTCCCCAAATTCATTTGGCTGACTATATTTTAAGGGACCCACAAAGAAATTCCTTATTCAATGTTTTACTGTGGTTTCCCATTTTTTATTTTAGTGTTTTGTCTTATGTTTTATTTTATTTTTAATTTAATGTAATTTTTTCAATATCTTATGTTCCAACCACCCCTCCTTCCACCCTTCCCTACACCTTCCCTCCAGTCCCACCCCTCCATCCAGTCCTCCCAATGGGTAAAGCCTCTCATGGGAGTCAACAAAGCCTGGCACAGTAAGTTGAGTCAGGACCATGCCCCTCCCCACCACATTAAGGCTGGGCATGGCATCCCATCATAAGGAGTGGACTCCAGTGAGCTAGCTCATGCACCAGGGATAGCTACTTCCAGGGCCCTCTCTGATAGTCCAAGCGTCATCACTGTTGCCCACATATGGAGGGCCTAGCTGGGTCCCATGGAGGCTCTACAGCTGTCGGTCTTGAGTTCATGAGTTTCTGTGAACTTGGTTCAGCTATCTCTGGAGATTTCTTCATCATGATCTTGACATCCCTTGCTCATATTTTCTCTGAAAAGATTTTCTGTTTTATTTTTAGTTCCTGTTTTACCCCTATCTACCTTTTAATGTATTTTTTTTCATGATTGGTTAAATCTTTTTCTCTTTTTCATTTCTTTTCTTTCTGGCACTTATGTGTTCTTGCTTTTGCCTTTGCTATCCTTTTAGTAATATTTTTATTTCATCTTATTTTTTAGCTATTTACATGGTTTGTTTTTATTCCTTTTATTATATTTATCCTGTATTTATCATATCTTATTCACATATATTTCCTTACAGAAAATTTTCTTTTTTCCTTTCTATTGCTTCTTTCCTCTTTCCCCACTTTCTTCCTTTATTTACCCTTGATTATCTTCTGTTATTTATTTTCCTTGCCATATTCTTTACCTAATTATCTTTTATATCTTCCCCATATCATTTTAACTTTATAGCATATTGCAAACTTTATAATTTTTATTTTATGGTCACTCTTATTGTACTATTTGGCTTTAGACAATTTTAAGTGAATTTGTATTGGTTGCTTAGTTTGGTGTTATTGCTCTTATAGTAATTTGTTTTCTTCTCTATGAACTGATCACTAAAGTGTAGGTGCATTCTAAAATAATACCCAAGTACAAGTAGAAGCATTTTGCAAACCACCAGATGCACAAATCAATGCATGGAATATAGGAAACATGACAATGCACAATGTGACATGTTTCTGTCCTAAAATCATAACTACTCATTGGTTGATTCCAAACATACTGAAATGGATAAAATGCCAGATGAAAAATTCAAAAGTTTACTTGTAAAAATCATCAAAGACTTTAAAAATTGAACACAAAAACCAATGAATAAATTCAGGAAATTAATTTAGGGTCAAATGAAGAAGGCAAACAATACAGTGGCAAGATCACAAATAGAATAGACCATGGGGAAAAAAAGGACAAGCTCAAGGGAATGATCGATTAAAGGTAATAAAGAAATTTATTACCACATCTTCTGGCCATAATCTAGAGATGAAATCTAGGAACCACAAGGTGAAATAATAAGTTGAGATCTTTTAAAAATAAATAGAAAATATATTCAATTAAATTATAACAAAATTTCCTAAATTGATGGGGAAAGTGGATATGCAAGCACAAGAAACACCTAGAATTCCAAATTATTGGGGCTGGAAAGATGGATCAGTTAAGACCATGGTTCAATTCCCAGCACCAACAAGGTATCTCACAACTGTCTAGAACTCCAGCTCCAGAAAATCGAATATGCTTTTCTGACCTCTGCAGTTATTAAACACATATACGGTGTACATATATACATGCAGACAAAATATTGATACTCAAAATAATTCTAAAAATAGAACTCAGGATATGAGCGGAGATGGACCTATTTTCATTATTGTGTAGGTATCAAAACTACAGAAATAAAAATTATTAACTGTTGTAAGGAAACAATCCATATCATTTACAAAGGCCAACATATCAAAATCACATTGGATCTCTCTAAAGCCCTAGAAGTGGGAAGTTGTGTAATGAACTGCCAGAACTGAAAATGAATAACTGATAACCAAGATGTAATATCCAGAAAAGTTATCCTTTAAAATGGACAGAGAAATGAGATCTAAAGCAATTCACGGTCAGAAGCAAGTACCTGCAGAAGATACTTAAAAGAACCTGAACTAAAGAAAAGGAAGAAATACTATAGCAAGCGTGGAATCACAGGGAAAACCAAATTCTATGGCAATAGTAGATGACAGAAGGAGAACTAAGAAGGACTTTGTCAAGCCCAATGCAATAAACCAACAAATGTCTCATACTAGTGTTCAAATTAGTTTCCATGTCTCTGGCAAAAGCATAAGGGAGAAAGGGCTTACTTTTGGTTCCTGTTTTGAAGGTACAGTCTCTTGTGGGGGAAAGTGAGGCAGCTGGTAATGAATACTTACAATGAAGCTTGAATGTAGTTTTCCTATTTCAGTGCTACTTTACAGAAAAAAAATAATTTCCTTTGTATTGTATACGTTAGGCATGAATTATTTATATCATTGAATCTCCTTTATCAGGTAACATCACTTTTTTTTGTTTTGTATTTTTGAGACAGGGTTTCTCTGTAGCTTTGGAGCCTGTCCTGGAACTAGCTCTTGTAGACCAGGTTGGCCTCAAACTCACAGAGATCTACCTGCCTCTTCCTCCCGAGTGCTGAGATTAAATGCATGCATCACCACCACCTAGCCAGGTAACTTCACTTGAAGTACTTCTGAAGTTTCTTTTCAGTGCTGGAATGCTGGAGTGCTGGCGTACCCAGGGCCTAGTAACAGGCCAGCACTCTACCCCTAAGCTCTACCACAGCCTTGAACATTTCTAAAGATTCTCTTATGGTAGTAATATAATGTAGGAGGGTCTTCTCTCTATGTGTTACTTTCATTGGTTAATAAAGAAACTGCATTGGCCTTTTGATAGGCCAGCCCTTAGGTGAGTGGAGTAGACAGAACAGAATTTTTGGAGGAAGAAAGTAGAGTCAGGCAGATGCCATGCTTCTCCTACCCAAAACGGATGGTGGTTAGAATCTTCCCGGTAAGCCACCACTTCGTGGTGGTACACAAATTATTAGAAATGAATTAATCAAGATGTGAGAGTTAGCCAATAAGATGCTAGAACTAATGGGCTAGGCAGTGTTTAAATGAATATAATTTGTGTGTTGTCATTTTGGGTGTAAAGCTAGCCATGCGGGAGCCAGGTGGGACGAAAAGCAGGCCTGCCTGCAGCTCCTTCTACAGTAATAGGATCATGAGACCGTACTGATTTTGTGTCATCTTAGCAAGAATATTGTAAAGGTCATTACAATACTTTAATATGACAGATTAACTAATGATCTAATTTTCTTATGTGACAAATTAATACTCTTAGACTTAAATTTGGAAATAAGAATTTAACATATATAATCCTTAATCTCTTAAGGCAAAACTATGGCTTTGGGGTAAATTTGAAAATTTATACGTATGTAAATAATCTTTTTGTTGGCCAATTGGAATGTAATGGCAAAAACAAAATTTCACGTATAATATTTTTGATGTACAAATGGAAACATATTAACACAGAATTGCATACTTTTTTATTAAGATATTAAGGGTTTGTTTCCTAAAAAATAATCTATTCCACATGGACAGAAATGACTTGTCTCTCCTGAGTCAATGTAGAAAAATGTTACTTTAGCCTTGATTTTCAATTTTTCAGTCATCTTTTATTTGTTTTAAACTCACTGTTGGAATAAAATGAGTAATACATTATAAATTGACCTTTATATACTTTTTAAAATGAGACAAATCTACTTAATAAAGCATCTTTGTTCTCATGTTGCATAAAACCAAAACTTTGTATTACTAAAGGTTTATTTTTTCTGAGAAATCACCATACTCATTTACAAAGTGATTGTACCAGTTTGCACTCCCACCAGCAATGGAGGATTGTTCTCTTTACATCACATCATCTCCAGCATAAGCTGAATGGATGGATGTAGAAAAATAACATATTGATTGAGGTAACCCATACTCAGAAAGACAAATACAATATGTACTCACTCATAAGTGACTTTTAGACATAAAGCAAATAAAAGCTACCTACAATCCACAACCCCAGAGAACCTAGACAACAAAGAAGACCCTAAGGGAGACATATATGGATCTAAATGGGAAGGAGAAAAAGACAAGATCTCTTGAGTAAATTGGGAGCATGGGGGTTGTGAGGAAGGACAGAAGGGGAGAGGGGAGAAAGGGAGGGGAGTGGAAAAAAATGTATAACACAATAAAAACAATACAAAAGATTTATTTTTATTTATGTATATGTCTCTCTGTGTATGTATATATCGCATGTGTATGTGAGTTTCTATATAGGCCAGAGTAGAGTGTAAGAGCTCCTGCAACTGGAGTTACAGGCAGCTCTGAACTGCCCAACATCAGTATTGGGAGGTGAACTCAGGTACTCTGAAAGTGCAACAAGTGCTCTTACTGCTGAGCTATCTCTCCCAACTACTGAAATAGTAATCATATGGACAGTGACTTCATGTTAAAACAGGAAACTATTGGATTATTCATAGAAGTTTCAAACTCCACAATTTTTCAGTGAAAGCAAAAGTAGGCTCTATTTTGCAGGACAATGAATAATTTTTAAAATGCTTTTTATTATGCATAAATGTGTATATGCATAGTAATGCATAAATGTGGGTGTTCTTCAGTGCCCATAGAGACCAGAAGAGGCATTCAGATCCCCTGGAGCTGCAGTTCAAGGTAGCAGTGGTGATCCATTTAATGGGACTCTGTGAACCAAACTCAGGTCCTCTGGAGAAACATCAATGCTCTTCCCTGCTGAGCTCTCTCTCCAATCTCTTGATGCACAATTTTCAAAATTGTTCTATAAGACTGTGCCAATAATACCCAAACTTTTAAACAGTGGTATATAAGTTTCTAAATTATATTAGCTTATGTGATTACTCCAATTACTATAAAATACAGTTTTTCAATCAATTTGTTTGTTAATTACCATAATTCCTAGAAATATTTAGGACCACAACCTTTAAAGCCAATGTTCTCTTTAGTTTATTTGTGTGATAGATGTTAACTATTTTTCAGTATTCATATGATAGCTTATGTGATTCACCTTGCAAATTTTCCTACTTGAATTTCTAATCATTTAGTCTAAATCATGTCTGAGACTTTTCTAGCTCTCTGATACTATTAACATCTGGAGTCTTTCAGGACTCAAAACTTTGACTTTCAACTAAATTTGTATTGTGTCCTTTGTCATGTTCACTTAGCCTCAATACTTTGATAATTTCTTTTTTTTCTTTTTTCTTTTCTTTCTTTGATTTTTTTCTTTTTTTTATTGAAAAAAAATGTTTTCTGCTTCTTCCCCGCCTCCCATTTCCCTCCCCCTCCTCCCGCCCCTCTCCCCCTCCCCTCACTCCTCTTCTCCTCCCTCTCCAGTCCCAAGAGCAGTCAAGGTTTCCTGAAACAGAGAAGTCGACCAATGGAATCGTATAGAAGACCCGGATTTTAACCCACAAACCTATGAACACCTCATTTTCGGTAAAGGAGCTAAAAGTATACAATGGAAGAAAGAAAGCATCTTCAACAATTGGTGCTGGCACAACTGGATGTCAACCTGTAGAAGAATGAAAATAGACCCATATCTATCACCATGCACAAAACTCAAGTACAAATGGATCAAAGACCTCAATATCAATCTGAACACACTGAACCTGACAGAACAGAAAATGGGAAGTACCCTACAACATATGGGCACAGGAGATCGCTTCCTATGTATAACCCCAGCAGCACAGACATTAAGGGCAACATTGAATAAATGGGACCTCCTGAAACTGAGAAGCTTCTGTAAAGCAAAGGACACTGTCATTAAGACAAAAAGGCAGCCTACTGACTGGGAGAAGATCTTCACCAACCCCGCAACAGACAAAGGTCTGATCTCCAAAATATGTAAAGAACTCAAGAAACTAGACGTTAAAATGATAATTAACCCAATTAAAAAATGGGGCACTGAACTGAACAGAGAATTCTCAACAGAAGAAGTTCAAATGGCCAAATGATAATTTCTTAAAACATGATGTACCTTTTGATAAACTTTGTTAATTTTGAATATTTAATTAAAAATTAAATCTCTGTAAATAGCTTCATTACCCTATCAAATTTACAAAAATATCCCCCAAAGCATGCAAATAAAATGGAGAAAAATAGCAGAACTCTCCATTTATTATACTGAGAGCCATAAGTTTCATATTTGTGTGTGTGTGTGTGTTATGTGTGAATCCATATATGTACTAATGTACTAACTGGAGAATGTGATTTCACTCAAGTAATTGATCCTGATATATTGAAAAATTCAGTAGAACATTGGTTGAAAAATGAATATCTACAGAATTTCAATTTAAGCTTCCTTTAAATTTACTTCTGGAGCTGTCAGTGCTAATATTTACTTTTTATATAGTTCAACAAATTAAATAATTTAAGAAATTTGTAAACTATTTCATATGGAATATATGCCAGTAGTTTCCTTAAAGATGAAAGTAATAGTTGAATTCTTTTTTAAAAAATGTAGAACACTAGAAATAATTTACTATCATAAAATGATAGTAATGATTTTTTTTGTTTTTTTTTTCAGACAGGGTTTCTCTGTAGCTCTGGTGCCTGCCCTGGAATTTGCTTTATAGACCAAGCTGGCTTCAAACTCTCAGAGATCTGCCTGCCTCTGCCTCCCAAGTGCTCGGATGTTTAGATATCAGAGGACTACTGTGTGAAATCAGTTATTTCTTTCCACTTTTACATGGTTTCTGGGGGTTGAACTCAGTTTGTCAAGATTTGTAGCTAGTGATTTTATCAGCTGAGCTATTTCAATGGCCAACCTGTGATACCTGAAACCTTGTCTCAAAGAAGAAAAAAAGCTACTGAAATAGCTCAGCTTTTTCTAATCACTCCGGGAAGAAGATGACAAACTCCTGAACTTCCTGCCCCCACTTCCTGTAGCAATCCTTTCTCTGTTCTGCCTGCCAGCTCCAAATAATCACATGGAGACTTATTAATTATGAAAGCTCCGCCAATAGCTTAGGACTTTTTCTAACTAGCTGTTATAACTGAAATTAACCCATTTTTATCAATGTACACGTTGCCATATGACTCGTGGCTTTTACCTGTTTTCTTGCATGTCTTGCGCCTCTCCTTCTAGATGGTGACTCCACCCTTCTTCCCAGAGTTCTTTCTGCTTGGTTCTCCTGCCTATACCTCCTCCTGACTAGCTATTTATTAAACCAGTGAGAGCAACACCAAGTAATTGGTCCCGTTATATGTTTTCAAAATATTCTTTGCTCCTGAAGTTGTTCTGCAAGCTGTTTCTTTTCCCTCTGAGATTTACCCCACTTACAAAGTCCAAGAGATTTTCCTTCTTACAAATGTGTGAATGCTGATAGTTTGATTACCTGTCATGTATCACAAATGTTCTTAATGAGATCTAAATCAATGAATCCTAAACATGCTTTTACCTGAAATAAGCAAATGTTAGCAAAATAACACTGGTAAACTTACTTAACACATGGTTATCACAAATTTTCAGTCTGCGCATAACTGTAATATTTGTGAAGCACAATAAAATAAAAAAAAATCTGTTAGGCACAGATATGATTAATAGGCTACTACAAAAGGCCCAAGGAAAATTATGTCCATTTCTCAGATTTTGTGATAAAAGGCCTTGAGCAAACTCTGCAGCTATAGTATTGTTTTTAGAAAAAGATGTTAATATTGTGTACTCAAAAATATACATTTTCTGCAGCAGAGAAATAAATATTGCATGGCATGAAACAAAATTTTAAAGAAAGCTATTTTAATAGCAGAGTATTCAAAAGAGTAAAATCAAATAAAAAGGTTTGAATATAATATACTATTTAAAATGTTTATGAAGTAATTTATTTGTACTTAGAAATAATAGGTAATGTAAATTCTTTTATATAAGATCAAGTATAACTTGTATGAGACAAAATAAATGGTCCTATGGTCAGGGAAATGCTATGAAATGAGGTTTGAATGTCTAGAAGTGTATTGAAGAACATGTGTTTTAACCTGAGTCATGAGGTTGATGAATAATCTTCTATTGTGTGTGTATATATACACATGAAAGATGTATCGTGTTTTATTCATTCTTTTATCATTATCATTCACCTAGGTTGCTTTCCATGGCATAGCCGTTGTTAATAAGCTTATGGCAAATAGTAGGTATCTCTTTTACAAACTGGATTTATTGCATCCAGATATATGCCCAGAAGTGGAATCGTTTGATCATGTGTACATCTATGTCTATGATTATACTGTTTTCCATAACAACAGTACTAATTTCAATTCCAGTAGCACTATATAAGAAATTATTTTCTCTCCATCGTTAGCAGCACTTTTTATTTGTCCTTATTAAAGTGGGTTTATATCATATTAGTCTTGGTTATTTGCATTTTTGGATAGGATTTTACAATTTTTCTAGTCATTTGCATTTTTCATAAATGCCTACTCAGATTGTTTTCAACTTTTAAAATTATATTATTTGGTTTTTATCATTTGTAGCATGAATAATAAAAACCCAGAGACAGATAACGAGGTTCAAGTTGAAGATCAGAAAAACCACCTGGCCAGCCACTGGCTCTTACCTCTACCTCAGACTGAAATGGGTGATCCTGCCTCCACTAATCATCAGAATGAGACTGAGACCCTGAGCTCCTGTCTCATCCCACCTTATATTCCACTCTAGTGCTGGGATTAAAGGCCTGCACCACCTCTGCTTGGCCTCTATGGCTAACTAGTGCAACTTCTGGGATTGAAGGAGTGTGCCACCACTGCCTGGACTGTATGACTGGCTGGCTAGCATGACTGCTTTGCACTCTGATCTTCAGGCAAGCTTTATTTATTAAAACACAAATAATATACCACTAAAATTGCTGGTCTTTAGCTTTCTAAATTAATTAATATACTTATTTATTTTCAGTTTCTTATATAGTCCTGACATTTAAGTCTTTCTTATATAGAGAACTTTTTTCTCATTCTTCTATTCTTCAAGTTGTTCTGCATTCCAGTTGTTGACTTGGGTTTATAGAAGATTCTTGGTTTATTATAATCCTATTTGTATATTTTACTTTTGTTGCCTATACTTTGGGATATTGTAGAAAAAGTCATTGCCTATATCAGTGCCAATGGAACTCTTTTCCCCGTTTTCTTCTTATAGTATCAGTCTTAAGATTTATACTTAGATGTTTCTTCAATATGACTTGACTTTATGTGTGCTTCTCTCTGTGTGTGCAATATATGTTTGTACATGTTCTTCTGTGTACACACAAGTGCATGGGTGGAGTCTAGAGGCCAGAGGTTGTGGCCTGATGTCTTCCTTAGTCACACCCCACATCATATTTTGAGACAATGCCTTTCACAGGACCCAAAATTCAACAATTATCTAGGTTGGCCATGACCAACTTTCTCTAGAGATTCACCGTGGGCTGCAGTCATAGATATGTGTCACTAACATCAGACTTTAATGTGGATCCTGGGATCAAAACACAAATCCTCATGCTTGTGTGAAAAGCTCTTACCAATGGGTCATTTCTCCACTTATGGATTGATTTTGTATAGGATCAATGGTAGGGTTTGCATTTAGTTATCTACATAATGCTATCCTGTCCCTCAAACATCATTAAATGTTGTTCTTAGTACTTTATTAAGCATCTATTAGATAAGGATGAATGATATTACTAGCAGCTCACTTATGGTCCATTTATGTGTTTGCTTGTTTTTTTAAGATTTATTTATTTATTATGTATACAGTATTCTGTCTACATGTATGATTGCACTCCAGAAGAGGACACTAAATCTCATTACAGATTGTTGTGAGCCACCATGTGGGTGCTGGGAATTGAACTCAGGACCTCTGAAAGAGCAGTCAGTGCTCTCAACCTCTGAGCCAACTTTCCAATCCCTGTTTACTTGTTTTTATATCAAGGCAATAGTGTTTTAGTTCCCCCGACTCTTTAGTATGCTTTGAGATCAGGCATTCTGATACTTTAAGCTCTGTATATTTTGTTCAGATTACCTTGATTCTTTAAGTCATTCTTTGCTTTCATATGCATTTCGTTTTTTTCAGTAAATTTGTGAAAAATTTTCATAGTTAATTTGATCGTAATTTCATTAAATATCTAAATTATTTTGGGGAGTATGGATATCTTATCAATTTTATTTATTCTAGACCATGACCACAGAAACTCTTTCCTTATTTTATCTTCATCAGATTCTTCCATAAATATTTTATAATTTTCATTGTGAACTCCACTCACTTAGTTCAATTTCTGAATACTGTTTTTAAAAACATCATTATTTATCTTTTGAAAATTCCCTTCAAGTATCATGTATTTTAATCATAGCCACCCCTTGTTCAACCTTCCAACTCCCCCAACATGCCTCAATATATTATCTTTCATTTCTCCTTCCTTTCTTTTTATAATACACTAGGTCAAATTAGTATTCCTCATACATGCAAGGGTACAGGACCGTCCACTAGAACATGAATATTTAACAGTAGCCTCACCCTTGAACAAAAAATACTCCTCTTACCCCCGTATCTATAAACTGCAAATATCTCCTTAGCAATGGTGGGGGACCTGTGAGCCCCTCTCATCTGTGTTGGAATTTTGATTAGCTGGTTCATGAGCAGATCTAGTGCAGGTAATCACAACTGCTGTGGCTTCATGAGTGCAGACAACTACTTTATGTCCAGATGACAGCATCTCACAGCATGCCTCCCCATCCTCCCTGTCCACTTCCTCCTTCATGCTGTTCACTGAACCTTAGTGCAGTGAGAACTGATAGCTTGATGTAGACGTCCCGCATGTGACCGATTACACACAATCACTTATTCTTAGCACATTGACCAGTTGGATTTCTCTGCATTAACCATGCCCACTGCCGAAAGAAGCTTTTCTGAGCAAAGTTGGGAGCTATATCTATTTATTAAGTGAAGTAGATTTCCTGAATTGAAGGTTCAAGTTCTCCTTGGGTCTAGTCTATTTGGTGTTCTGTAAACATCTTGTATCTTCATAGGCATTTCCTTTTTTAGGCTGGGAAAGTTTTCTTCTATGATCTTGCTGAATATATTTTCTGTGCCTTTGAGCTGGTATTCTTCTCTTCTTATTATTCTTAAATTTGGTCTTTTCATAGTGTTCCAGATTTTCTGTATGCTTTGTGTTATGACGTTGTTGACTTTAACGTTTTCTTTGGCTGATAATCTATTTCCTCTATCGTATATTCAGTGCCTGAGATTCTCTCTTCCATCTCCTGCATTCTCTTGGTTGTTTGTATTCGTTTATCCAGATTTTCCATTTCCAGAATTCCCTCAGTTTGAGTTTTCTTTATTGCCTCAATTTCAATTTTTAGGTCTTGAACTGTTTTCTTCACCTGTTTGATTGCTTTTTCATGGCCTTCATTAAGAAATTTATGTATTTCTTCCATTTTTTTCTTGTTTTTTTCTCTATTTCTTTAAGAGAATTTTTCATTTCCTCTTTAAGGATCTCTATCATCTTTATAACATTATTTTTAAGGTGGCTTTCAGAATAAATTTAGAAGAATTTTCTCCTGTTAAGATCACTGGAATAGTTTAAAATGGGTTGTTATTTACTGTGATGTAAATTTTTGTTATAATTCATCAGTGCAGCCATATGATCCTGGGCTTTTGTTTGTGCGGGAAAGTTTTTAGTTTTTGTTTTAGTGAGACATTTGTTGTTGATTCATAGATGAGATTGAGAGTGAGTGGTGTAGGAAGTCCTTATGTATTTGTGTTGATTTCATTGGTTGATAGGGCAGCCCTTAAGTGGGTGGAGTAGACAGAATGGAATTTTGGGAGGAAGAAGGCAGAGTCAGAGAGAGACGCCATGAAGTCGCCAGAGTCAGACATGCAAAATCTTTCCCGGTAAGCCATGACCGACCTCATGGTGCTACACAGATTACTAGATATGGGTTAAAGCAAAATGTGAGAGTTAGCCAAGAAGTGACTAAATATAATGGGCCAGGCAACAATTTAATTAATACAATTTCCGTGTGGTTATTTCGGGTGTAAGTTAGCTGGGCAGGACAGAACAAAGGGCCCACTTTTCTTACTACAAGTGAGAGGTCAAAACAGTGATGGGGAGAGGGAAGGAGGGAAGGATAGAAAGAAGAGAGAGAGAGAGAGAGAGAGAGAGAGAGAGAGAGAGAGAGAGAGGAGAAGAACTCCTGTATATCAGCAGAAAGTAGAGTACCCTCAATCCACTACACTAGTCTGGGACTTATTTAAAGGCTTATTGATGAAAACATGTTACTTGTTATTATCCCATATTTATGTGTCCTCATGGTAAGATTTGGTAGGTTAAATGTATCTATTTTGATAGATTTTCTAATATATTGTCATATTTGTTCACAATAATACACAATCACTCTTTTCATTTTTGTGGCAACAGTTAATGTATCTTTTTACCCCTCTAGTTTATTTAACTCACCTTGATTTTTTTCTTGGTTAGTCCAGATAATTATTTTTGGGTTTCGTTTATAGTTTGATAAAACATGCTGTATGATATTTCTAATTCTCAATTTCACTTATTTATGCTTTGATTTTTTTCATGTGTTTCTTTTTATTACTTTTTCTTTTGATTTGCTCTTGTTGGTCTTTCTCGGGCCTTTCATTAATAGCATTTTTAAAATTTTCAAGTCTATTGATACTTATTGTTTTCCTTTGAGTACATTAAGTTCTGTTGTTTTACAATGTTTCTTTCACTCACCAGTCAACTTTATGTAGCTAGTGCATCATTATCTGCACCAATTTTTGTGAGTTGGCTTTATACAAAGTGAATTTTCTCCTGAAGGTGTGTCTCCAGTTACCTCTTTGGTAAGCAACAATCCCTGTAGTTTCAGTGGGGTGAGTTCATAATAGTTTATTTACATTTCTGCTGGTAATCAACAGTGTGGTCATGGTGCATTTGTCAATTCACTTTATTTACCAGGCTACATTTAGAAGAATGTATTTCATTGGCCTGTACAAATATGATACATACAATTGTAAATGTAGTGTCCCTTCTGTGGTCACTCTAACACAATGGGAATGGTGGCACCGTAGTTGTGTTGAATAGTAGATATTTTTTCAGCAGCAACATACTCTTGTGCCTGCTAGTTGCTCTGGTAACCACAGGTCATCAACCAGTGCAGTAGTTCAGAAATACACTACTGCTGTAATACACATTCTCATGTGCAGTGACAACAAAGGCCAACTTCGCAGCTTACCATGATTAGGGCAGAAGCTTCACCAAATTTGTAGCTTGGGCAGATTACAATGTTGGCTCAGGCTGATCCTCTAACCTCATGTTTAGTGACAATATAGCATCAACTGTTGGGCAACTTTCCAGCAGCAGTATCTGTTGCAGTCAGCAGCTGATAGAAATGCAGATTTGCCCCCAATATATACGCCATGCCACAGACATTGAGTGCCAGGAAAGAGAAAATGTCATTCCTTTCTTTTTCAGGTTTTTAAAATTTTACGTATATGTTTTGCCTACATGTATGTCTGTGCATCTTGAGTGTACCTGGTACTCATGGAAGCAGAAAGGAGAAATCAGATGCCCTGGAACTGTAATTAATCAATGGTTATAAGTAGCCATCAGGTGCTAGGAATTGAACCCAGATCCTCTGGAAGAGCGGTCAAGTGCTTTTGACTGCTGACTCATTTCCCCAGCACCTTGCTTTACTGAACTAGGCTACAGAGCTGACTTCAGGTTTATTTGTTCGTTCGCTGTTGTAGGAGCTGCGGGCTGTGTTCCTGCCACCCCAGCTCCTGGTCACCTGGCTAGCTTATGCCCCGAAATAACAGCACACAAACTGTATTCTTTTAAATACTGCTTGGCCCATTATATCTAGCCTCTTCTCGGCTAACTCTCACACCTGGACTAGCCCATTTCTAATAATGTGTGTAGCACCCCAAGGTGTGCTTACTGGGAAGATTCTAGCCTACGTCCATCCTGGGTCGGAGCTTCATCGCATCTGCCCCAGAGAGGAGAGCTATCGAGTCTGAGCTAACTTTCTCTTCCTCCCAGCATTCTGTTCTGTTTACTCCACCCACCTATTTTCTAACCTATGAGGGCCAAGCAGTATCTTTATTTTTTAACCAATGACCTTTCTCCATCATTTCCCCCTTTTTCTGTTTAAACAAAAAAAAGGAAGGCTTTTACTTTAACATAGCAAAATTACATATAACAAAACAGTTATCAAGCAAGAATTACAGTTACAATATTTACATCTATTTTATCTTTTATCATAACAAAGGAAAACAGCTATAACTATCTATTCTTCAACTCTATCAAAGACTCCAGAAGAACATAATATTACCTAGGTAAACAAGTAAGAAACTTCCAAAACTCTAGAAGTGACAGAGACATCTCGCTGCCTGGACAGTCACCCAAAGTTCTTTTGTACTGCTGGGGCATCCATCTTTGGCCTTCAGGCACATAGTATCCAGAGACATTTCCATGAAGCAGGAAATTTCAAAGGCAGTTCAGTCACTATCTGCTGTGTCCTACATTCAGTCACTATCTGCTATGTCCTGCAGAATGTCTCGCAGACTCTTTCATGAATCAGGAACCCCGAAAAATCATTTCACCTTTAGGCAAGTTCAGCAGTCCTCTCTCTGCGGGTTCTCTGTATCCAGTTTATACAATAGTCCAGGCAAGAGCAGTTTCTTGCCCAAATGGCTATCAAACTCCATAAGGTGCCTCTTCGATGCCCATCTTCTTCTTGAAGTAGATTGGTGCTGCCAGGAGCAGACGTGTCTCATTGTCGTGAAAAACCCTAAGTTAATAAAACATTTAAAATGCCATATTCTATAATCTTTGAAATATATGAAGAATGCCTATCCAAAATACATCTATGTACATCTAGAAAATCTTAACTAACATGACTACAATCTTGACTATTATTAACGATTATCCATTAACAACCTATATACATTACATTTTTAAGTGAACTACACAATCACAATACCTTAATCAAGATCAAAAATACATATACATATAACAAAATTGACCTTAAATTTATATCAAAAAAACAGAAATCCATATCAATGCAAATTATTCATATCTATATCATATCCCCCTTTAAATGTAAAAGAACATTTATAAACAATATTTGGGAATACGGGCATAGTTATTTCTCTCCAAACTGCTTCTTGCTGAATGGGGGCGCTGTTATTCAGGCCTTTCATGGTATAACCTGTGTGCTATATTCATCTCAGTCAGCAGTTGAGCAAAGTAATTTTTTGAGGGTGTTCACAGCAACCTTTCAGGAGGGCGTGGTCTATCATACCATATTGGGATAAAAGCAATCTACAGGGTGTCATCGTATGTGAAAACAAAAGAAGAATCTCTTTTCCAAAGTATCATATCCTTAGATCCAAATTCTGAAGTCAAGGTATTTTCAGAATATCTATGTTGGATTAGTTCAGTAGCATTTATAAACAAATGTCTTTTAGCAGATGTTGCTCCTTCCTCAGCATTCAAACAATTCAAACAGAGCATAATAGCATACAGTATCAAAATTCTCTGTGTATTTTCCATCTTTGTGCGCTTTATTTTAACCTCTATTTTGCTTATTTTTACTTTTATTGTTTGCTTTTTGAGACAGGTTCTCTGTATCTTTGACCTGGAATAACTCTGTAGACCAGGCTGTCCTTGATCTCTCAGAGATCCACCTGTCTCTGCCTCCCAGGCACTGAGATTAAAGGTGTATGCTACTACACCTTGAACTCACAGAGATCTGTTTGTCTCTGCCTTTTAGGCACTGGGATTAAAGGTGTGTGCTACCACACCTTGAAGTCACAGAGGTCAATCTCCCTCTGCCTCCCAAGAGTTGGGATTAAAGGTGTGTACTACCACACCCAACTACTCTCTTTTTTCCTTTTTTTTTACTTTTAAGTACTTTAACTTTTAGCTTGCATATATTTTTAACACACTGTAAATCATTTAAACATTTTCTTTGACTTTGAATCTTTCTTTTACTGTATATCTCTCTTTTTCTGACCACACGAGCCTTGAAATTACTGAGCAATATGGGTAGGTTTAAAGTTGTGGCTTTGATGGCTGGATCCACCCCATTCCTTAGCTTTCCAGCCTCGTGGCTGAGGTACCGGCTGTAGCCACGTTTATCGCTACAACTCTAGGCATTTCAAGGTCCCTGCCAGCAAGCAAACTGCAACAGTTATTAAGCAACACTCAAAAAGCTCCATAGTCAGGACCGCTTGCTTGAAAGAGTCAGAGTTTGCCCTGGAAGGACGGCCCACAAAGCCAGCATTTTAAAACAACTCAGCTTTTTTCCTGCCACTGCTGAAAACAAGCATTCAGTCGGCTTTTTATCAACACCGTTTAAGTGTTTCGTGGCAGGACCTCTTAATGAGCTACAGGGTTTTGCAGCTAAAGCTAAGTCAGGAAGCCTCTCTTAGATGAGAGCGCTTGCTTGCCTCTAGCAAGCAGAGCAGACCCGAGAAATTGCTGCTACCAAGAAAACATGCTTTATTCTTTCCCAAGCCTTCTCAGGCATTCTGTGGACTCAGTTTCCACACATTGGGGGCCATTCTGTTGTAGGAGCTGCGGGCTGTGTTCCTGCCGCTCCAGCTCCTGGTTGCCTGGCTAGGTTATGCCCCAAAATAACAACACACAAACTGTATTCTTTTAAACACTGCTTGGCCCATTATATCTAGCCTCTTCTCGGCTAACTCTCGCACCTGGACTAGCCCATTTCTAATAATGTGTGTAGCACCCCAAGGTGTGCTTGCTTACCAGGAAGACTCTAGCCTACATCCATTCTGGGTCGGAGCTTCATCGCATCTGCCCCAGAGAGGAGAGCTATCGAGTCTGAGCTAACTTCCTCTTCCTCCCAGCATTCTGTTCTGTTTACTTCACCCACCTATGTTCTAACCTATGAGGGCCAAGCAGTTTCTTTATTTTTTAACCAATGACCTTCCTCCATCAGTTCGTTCGTTCGTTCGTTCGTTCCTTCCTTCCTTCCTTCCTTCCTTCCTTCCTTTTTTCCTTTTTTCCTTCCTTCGTTTTTTGGGAGTTTTTGAAACAGGGTTTCTCCGTGTAACCCTCCCTACATGTACTAGAACTCACTCTGTAGGAAAGACTGGCATTGAACTCAGGATCTGCCTGCCTCTGCCTCCTGAGTGCTGGGGTTAAAGGCATGTGCCACCACTTCACAATTAGGTTATTTCTTTAATTGGGTTCTAAGCTTGTGACAAGTATGAATCCTCCCTGTTGCAACAACTATTTATGTCCTCAGGAAAGTGGGCAACATCTACAATGATGATGCCACTGACATTCACTTAGGATTTTCCATCTGATAAAGAGACCTCCTAGCTAAAGAACAAGACAGTTTCTAGTCTGTAATATTCCACTTTCAATGCCACTGTTCTGTGTTTATGTATCTTAGAATTTCTTTCTTATATTATTAGATTCAAGTGTCACTCTCTTAGATATGCAGGTATTTATTTTTGCCCTACTTTTTTGGGAGAATATGGGTACTTTTACTTAATCAAATTACCAACCACTTTGCCTAGAAAAAAATTATTTGCTCTGTTCATAGTTTTTGGACTAGTATTATTTCCTTTTGAGGGTACATGGTTCTATCTCTTATAGTTCTTAGAATTTTTCAGCATCATCCCACTTGGGTCCAAATGTTTAATACTTGCAAACTCGGTGTACAAATCATATTCAAATGACAGCATACAAATCATATTCAAATGACAGCAAATATTAAGTATGAGTTAGGGAAACCTGATAGAAATTTGTGACCATAACTCAGCATGGTGGTATGTTTTGTGCCAGTGTAGTAATAGTGGTAGAGGTGACAGGAAGTGGTTTTATTCAGGTTATATTTTGAACAGAAGAGTAGGTTTGAAGTAAAGGGTGTGGAAGAAAATGAAAAGTCATTATAGGTTGGATAAGAAGCTTTGGAGAAAATTTGGGAATGGTTATGATAAATTTATAATATTAATGTGTGGATGAGATTATAAGCGAGGGCTGGCTGAGAAATTGTAGGAAGAGAGTATAGAGAAAAAATAAACATCTCCCAGCTTATAAGAAAACAAAATGTACACTTGCAGCCAATTGACAATAAATTTTATAGCAGAATAAAAAAATCAAAATTAGAATTTGTAAACAACAAAATAACAAAACTGTATTGTATTATGTAGTTTCTAATGGAATAAAAACCACTATTTAAAAAGCTAAGGAGATGTATTTGAGACAAGAGTGATTTAATGTTAAGTAATGCAGTTAGTTACACAGGACTCAGATTCTACTGGGAGGGATGACAAAAACAATTAACTAAATCAATATATAATTACAAATGGTGCAAAGTTCTATGAATAAAATTAGATCTGGTAAATGGGCTAAATGTTTCAAGGGGTATGTTATCTGTCAAGGAAAACCTTTATGTGGAGGATGTGTTTGAGGTGAATCTTAAATCCAAAGTCAGAAATGTCTAAAAGTAAGTGACTCATAAAGATCAAAGTAAAAGGTTAGTAACAATGAGGAAAAACTACAGTAACAAAATTGGTATCAGACAGATTGAATTCATATACAAAGTTTTTAAATTAAATGATAAAAATATTCATCAAAAGAATGACCTGTAATGACTTTCTGAGGTAAGAGAATTTCTACATAGTTAATTATATTATATTATATTAAAAGTAGATGAACAAAAAGAAAATAAAATACAAAAAAGAACTATGATAGATAAGGATTTTCCATGGATAAAGAGGTTCTAAATAAATAAGCTGAATTGTGTTTGTATGATAGATGGGTGATATAATTACATATGGGAGGACATAGCCGAGGAATGCGTATAGTTGAAGGCAACTCTGTGCTATGTAGAAAGTTTGAGGCCACCTGGGACTGTGGAATGAGAGCTTCCCCCTGCCCCGAAAAAAAGTGTGTCAAACTCTTTTGCCTAACACTAAATAATGCATTTTCATTTTGTATAATATTTTAATATTTGAGTATTGTTATGCATTGAGTTTTCCCCATTTTTTGAAACCCATAGCTGAAATACTAATCTTCAGTATGGTGGTATTAGGGGTTGGGATGGATTATTCAATGTAATTGAGACATGGGGTCGAATCCTCATGAATATGTCTAATGTTCTTTACAAAGTGTGGCTCCCAGATTCTTTCCTTCATGCAAAGAAAGAAGAGAATTACTCTGAGAAACTGCAAACAGGTCCTCATTTCATAACCTGATCTCTCAGCACCATACTTCCACTCTACAGAACTACAGGATATAAATTTTTGCATTTACTCATCTACACAGTCTACTATATATTTTTGTAACTGCCTAAACTGTTTGCTAAAAATTGTTGCTGCAATACAAACACAGTTATGAAAACAATGCTCATACTTTGGCTGGTATCTAGTTCACATATTTTCATAACTTAATTTTATAATATAGGTTTATTATATATACATTTTTATTGAATATTGTATTTCACATTTTATTCATTTATATAGATTTTTGTTAGAATGTAATTGCATCACTCTTCTCCTTCCGTTTCTTTGCCCCTCCCAGATCACTTCCCTCAAACTCCTTCTATGTCTTTTTTACTCTCAAATTGATAAGTTTTTCTTGTATTCAATTATTACTTTACACAAATACACACACATATGCACAAATATACATATACAACCAGCTATGTTATGTGTGTTAAGTTGTTGTTTGCATGTATATGGTTTCAAGACTGTCTACTTTATAGTGGACAGCCAATTAGGGAACTCATCCCTGGGAGAGGTTATATCTTCCTTTCTTAGCAGTCAGAAGTTGCCTATAGTTCCTAGTCCAGTAGTATGATCTCATGATACTTTCCCCCTTTTGTGTTATCATGTCTACTGATACTGCTTTTGTTCAGATTTTGTTTAGGCAGACATTTCTTTGAAAGACTATTTCTCAACAGATTCCTGGTATTCTGGCTCTTAAACTTTCAAACCCTTATTCCAAGATGTTTCCTGACCTGTAGATATAGGAGCTGTAAGATAGATGTATATATTGTGGCTCAGCTCTCCATGATCAGTTGGTCTTTGCATTGTGTCCGGTTGTGGGTTTCTGTGATGGTCTCCATTTGCTGTAAAGATAAACTTTTTTGATGAGGGGTGGTAGCTAGTATGGGTATAAAAGGATAAGATTTGGAATGTAGTTAGGTGGGAAAACCCAAGGTTGTATGATAGAGCCTCAAGGAATCCTGTTTTATATTACCTAAAAAGCATACACAATACATATAAGTGTATACATGCATATATATAGAGAGAGTAACAAAAACCAAGTGCCAGTGAAATCTTCTAAAGAAGATTTATGTCTGGATAGTCCAAGTGACTCTCAAGATGATATAGATTATGTGCCTTTGGTTGCCTCTCAAAGGTTGAAGATAAAGACACAATTAGAACACAGGATGTGGATTATTAGAACTGAAACTAGAAGCCCTCATTCCTATAATCTGGCTTCCTGGTACAAGAAAATACTATGCAAACTGTCAAGGGAGGGAAGCAATTAATAGTTCTACCCAGCTCCAACACATGAACCACAAAAATGTCCAGCATGACAATAGATCTATAAAAGTGCAGTAAGTGTTACACATATGTTGGTGGTAACCAATGGCTGTTTGATTTAACTTAGAGCCCCTCAAGAGGATGAAAACCATGCCTGGAAACCTAGCCAGTTTCCTAAGGCTGGTGAGGGCATAGATCTTAGAAAAGAATCCACTAGTAGAAAAAGTATGTATTTCTTTTTTAAAAAAAAATACTTTCTGTGTGTGACTGTTGCCTGTATGTATGTCTGTATACTACATGTGTGCTTGGTGGCCATGGAGGCCAGAAGAGGGTGTCAGCTTCCCTGGAACTGGAGTAATGGATAGTTGTGAAGCACCATGTGAATACTCTGAATCAAATCCAGGTCCTTGGGAAGAGCAGTCATTGCTTTTAGCTCCTGAGCTCTACAACCAGCCCCAGATTATACCATAACATTATTAATTGGTTTTCTAGTCCTATGTAGTATTCTGATCTTCAAAAATGATTTTGTTTAATAGAAATAGAAATTTTCTTTTTAAAAGATTTAATTATGTAATTTCTTTGAAAATTCCACAGATGAATAAAATAGTTTTTGATCATATCCGTTTACTACTGCCTTCCTCAACATCTCCCTATTGCTGCTCTCTCTCCATCAGCTGCCATTAACCTCTAGATCATTTATTTCAAGTGTCAGTATAGCATAAGTAGTTAACAGTATATCACCCCAGATTTTATTAATTTTTCTTAATATCTTTTTAAAAAATTGAGCGAAGCTTAAGAGATTTTTACCCCTCACTGTCTACAATTGTCCCACTTAGTAAGTCTTTGCTAATGAAATTTTCTCTTCTTGTGGTGTTGAATTTATATGAAATTAGTACAGTGGGCCATCATTGTTTCAATTTTTCCTTTTTATTGATTAATTTTGCTTTTTGACATTTTCATATATTCAAATTATATATTTTGACTATTCTCTTACTCTTCTCTCTTATTTCCCTGCAGTGGATTTTAACTCTTCTTCTCCCTACCAAGCCCCTTCCTAGATATGTGACTGGACATTGTTTCTTGACTCATTTATTTTAACAACAAGCACCACCTTTGTGACGATAGGATTGGCACTATCAACTGGCACTTTGAGCAGTTACCAGCACACAACTGAAAACATGACCCCCTCTCTCTGAATTTATCAGTAGCCAATAGTTCAGCAGTGAGAGTTAGGAGCACCTGAGCTTCTCCTACATCCATGCCCAACTGAAGGTACACCATTTTATGGGCATCCCGAGTGTATGTAATCACATCACTGTGAGTTCATAATTGCAATGGCTGTGTCTGGCCTAGAACTTAGCATTTCACAGCCTTTCTCCCTAATTTTTGGGACTTGAGACTTAGAGAGGATGATATAAATATGTTCTTGGGGTCTGAACACATATCTCTCAGTTAATTTTATTTTTTGATTAGTGTTAGCATAGTATATCTTCTTTCTTTCAATTTTTACATTAATTTGTATGATGCTAGGGGTTGAGGCCAGGGTTTCATACATGATAAGTGAACACTCTACCATGGAGCTATACTTCCAACCCTCATGCCTTTACTTTTGAGCTATATTTGTTTTAATTTATTGTTTAAAAACTATCTTTTTTTCATTTTGCATGCCAAAACCATTTCCCACTCCCCTCCTTCCTCCTGCTCCCTCCACCTTTCCCCACCCCCATCCTACCCCCAATCCACTCCTCAGAAATGGTAAGGCTTCCCATGGGGGAATCAACAAAGTCTATCACATCGCTTTGAGGCAAAGCCAAGGCACTCTCCATTATATCTAGGGTGAGCAAGGTATCCCTTCACAGAGAATGGGTTCCAAAAAGTCAGAACAAGCAGTAGTGATAAATCCTGATCTCACTGCCAGTGGACCCATAGTCTGCCCCAGCCATACAACTGTTACCCACATTCAGAGGGCCTAGTTTGGTCCTATATTGGTTCCCTCACTGTCAGGCTGGAGATGGAAGTTTTACTTTAGATCAAGTAGGCTGTTTCAGTGAATATCCCCATCATGGTCTTGACCTCTGCTCATATTCTCACTCCTCTGTCTCTTTGACTAGACATGGGGAGCTCAGCCCAATGTTCGACTGTAGTTCTCTGCATCTGCTTCCATCAGTTGCTAGATGAAGGTTCTATGGTGATATTTAAGATGGTCATCAATCTGACTACAGGGCAAGATCAGTTCAGGCACCATCTCCACTATTGTTAAGCTATATATTATATTTATTATATTATATTATATTTTAATTAATTAATTTTTCTTGATTTTACTGAGCTATACATTTTCTCTGCTCCCTTCCCTGCCTCTTCCCTCCCCTTCAACCCTCTCCCATGGTCCCCATGCTCCCAGTTTACTTAGGAGATCTTGTCTTTTTCTACATCCCGTGTAAGATTAGATCCATGTGTGTCTCTCTTAGGGCCTTCATTGTTGTCTTGGTTCTCTGGGATTGTGATTCGTAGGCTAGTTTTCTTTGAAACAACCTTCCTCAAAACATCTTTTGGGTATATATCCAAAGGATGCTCAATTGTGCCACAAGGACATGTGCTCAACTATGTTCATAGCAGCTTTGTTTGTCATACCCAGAACCTGGAAACAACCTAATTGCCCCTCGACCGAAGAATGGATAAGGAAAATGTAGTACATTTACAAAACGGAGTACTATGCAGCACAAAAAATAACGACATCTTGAATTTTGCAGGAAAATGAATGGAAGTAGAAAACATTATTTTGAGTGAGGTAACCCAGACCCAGAAAGATAATTATCACATGTACTCACCCATAGCATGGCTTTTAAACATAGAGCAAAGAAAACCAGTCTAAAAACCACAATCCCAGAGAACTTAGTCAACAATGAGGACACTAAGAGAGACTTACATAAATCTAATCTACATGGGAAGTAGAAAAAGACAAGATCTCCCAAGTAAATTTGAAGCATGGGGACCTTGGAGGAGGGTTGAATGGCAGAGAGGAGAAGCAGGGAGGGGAGCAGAGAAAAATGTAGAGCTCAATAAAAATCAATAAAAAATCACAATCTCATTTGAATGATAATTGTATGATGTAGAATCTGTTTTCTTGTACGAGTTTATTTTCTGCTATTAATCTTATTCATTATATTTTAGTTACATTGGTTTTGATCTGTTTTGTAAAAAGTTAAGTGTATTCCTACCTCAGGGTTTTTATGCTTACCATATTTTTCTGTCTCAAATCAAATCCATGTCTTTCTTATTTGGAAGTCAATGTTTTTAATTCTGTATCTGGGTTTGATTTGGGACAATTTACTAAAACTTTGTGATCTTAAACAGAATCAACCAGAAAGCAAGCACTTACCAAGGCACAGCGACTTGCCATCTTAAAATAGATTAGTATAATACTAACCAATAATGTCAAATAGTGTTTATAGATTTTAATATGTTTTACTGCAAGATTTATTGGTTTGCAATAAGCATAAGAAAATAGCATACAGAATATACTGATACTGCTCTTTGACTGGTCAAAAACATTTCTTATGTTTATAAATTAGATAAATGATGAAGTCTTCAAAAGAAAAGCCAAGGGTACATTTCCTTAGTCTTTCAGGACTTTCATTACTATGTTAATTCCACTTGCTAGCATGTTTTAGTTAAAAATTCTGAAGTCATTCTACGTGTTTGGTGTTTGTTTCACTTTTAGGGTCCATAGAAACAGCAAGGATAAGACTAATTGTTTACGTTTCTATTGTTTTGTTTTATTTTTTCATCTGCCCTCTAATTAATACAGTGTGTTGTGAAGCCTCAACAATGACTGCCAAAGCGTAGCTTTTTTTTACCTACCCCATTAGATTGTAAAATGCATTTGAGCGCTTTTGAAGTTCAAGGATAATGTTAATGAGGGAGGGAGGGTTAGGAAAATATTAATGAGCAGGAATTAGGTTGAAGTTAGATAGAAAAAGAGGTGATTTTTCTTTTTCCCATAAGCTATCAACATCTTACCCTTCTTCATGCCGACATTTCGTGTTGCTTAAACTTGTGTTGTTTTTGTGTGTGCTGTCATAGTCTCTGTGAGTTGGCATGTGTTTCAGTACTGTTGTGCCCAGAAGATGTTGTTTCATTGGAGTCATCCACCACCTCTGGCTCTTTCAGTCTTTCTGCCTCCTCATCTATATACTTTCTTGAGGCTTGAGGGGACGAGTTTGATGAAGACATCCCATTTAGAGCTGAGTATTCCAAAGTCTCTCACTCTTGTACAGTTTCCATGTAGGTGTCTGTGTTAATGTCTACTGTAAGAAGAAACTTCTGTGACTAGGACTGAGAGATTCATTGAGCTATTGGTAAAGAAACACGTCACTAGGACCCATTTTATTGTTATGTTCATTTTTCAGAATAATAGTAATAGGTTTTCCCCTAAGGCCCATGACATATCAAGTCTTAGTTTCTTGAGTCATTAACAGTGTCAAGTGTGGTTTCCGTTTCATGGAGTGGGCCTTAAATTTAATAAAGAAATGATTGGTAACTCTGATAATATTTGTGCCTCTATCAAACTAGTATACCTTGCAGGGAGATTTCTGTTGTACTTCATGAGGTAATTTCTTGAGTCATTAACAGTGTCAGGTATGATTTCCATTTCATGGAATGGGCCTTAAATCTAATAAAGGGATGGAGGAAGGTAGGGGTAGTGGGAGGAGGGAAGGGAGAGGGAACTGGGATTTTTATGTAAAATAAAAGATTGTTTAAAAAATCTAATAAATGATTGGTTACTCTGATGATGTTTGTACCTCTGTTACACAAGTATACCTTGCAGGCAGATCTCTTTTCATAATGTTTGTAGCTGGATGGCATCGATGATAATTTTTCTCCTGCAGTAGCATGCATAATACCTTCCAAAACTGTGAATGATAGTCAGTAATGATGAAGCTACTAGTTGAGCTCCAAGTCTTTTTCTCCATGTTCAGTGATGTAAGTAAGTGGTGTCATCAGTAATGGGGCCTTACCATCAAATTATGCAGAATAACCATTAAGTTTGAAAATAGCCTTGAATGTTTGCAGGGGGTTATGGGACCTCTTTGTCCAGTTACTCAACAAGAAGTAACCCATTCTTGGCACTGAGAGTTTTTCTTGATGGCATAAGATGTCTAGTTTTGGAGCATTGTGCTCCCCCATTGTGCAGTAAATTTGTTTAAATTCCATTCATATATATATGTATATATATGTATATATATATGTATGTATAAGCTTCTACAGTAGTAGGTTCCTATATAGATGATTACATTTTTAATTCACACAGAAGAAATAGAGAGGGTAAAAAGAAAGTAGAGAAGGCTATAAACCCTCAAAGTAGGCCCCCAGTGCCATGCTTCTGATAGCAGGCTGATCCTCCTAATAGTTGCCTCTCCAGACAGTACCAACACTGAGAGGCTAAACATTCAATTATATTTGACTGTGGGTAACATTTCTATTTTAAAGTGTAATGTACATGAAAAGCATTTCAAATCTGAGCAAGAAACAGTTGTGTTCATTTTTTCAAAATTTCACATTTTCCTACGGTCCCATTCATGCTACCTTCCAGAGTTATTGAAGGTGAACCCAAAGAAAAACATTTAGGCGATGAAAGGAGACAGAGACAAAGACCCACATTGGAGCACCGGACTGAAATCTCAAGGTCCAAATCATGAGCAGGAGACAGAGCACGAGCAAGGAACTTAGGACCGCGAGGGGTGCACCCACACACTGAGACAATGGGGATGTTCTATCAGGAAATCACCAAGGCCAGCTGGCCTGGGTCTGAAAAAGCATGGGATAAAACCAGACTTGCTGAACATAATGGACAATGAGGACTACTGAGAACTCAAGAACAATGGCAATGGGTTTTTGATCCTACTGCACCTACTGGCTTTGTGGGAGCCTAGGCAGTTTGGATGCTCACCTTACTAGACCTGGATGGAGGTGGGTGGTCCTTGGACTTCCCACAGGGCAGGGAACCCGGATTACTCTTATGGATGATGAGGGAGGGGGACTTGATGTGTGAGGGGGAGGGAAGCGGGAGGTGGTGGCGGGGAGAAGGCAGAAATCTTTAATAAATAAATAAACAATAAAAAAAAGAAAGCTAAATAACACTGGGTGAATGACGACATCATACTTTGAGGAAGAAAAAGACCTGTAGCTATCCAGTGTTCCTCATTTCAATTGGAGGTTAGTAATAAGTATTTCTGATTAAGAATCTAAACACATATGTTTCATTAAAATTTTCACTGAGAAATAACTTTTAAAAACAAGAATCTAATTATTTGAACTGTCCAGTTCAGTGACTTTCAGTATATTCAAGAAACAAAACAAAGCTAAACAAAACCCCATTCTTTAGCTAGTACCACTCTTGCTCTTCCACTAGTTCATAGTCATAGCTTTGAATAATCTGAAAACTGCCCTTCCCTGAACTGTCAAATGTCACTGGAAATTTCTCTATAATATAGTATGTAGTCTTTTGGGAAAGTCTTCTGTTCTTAACATAATGTGTTCAAAGTTCATCTACATTATAGCATTTGTACATATTTTTATGACCTGATACTCAATTTTATGGATACATAACATTTTAAAATCCATTCGCACATGCATATTTGTGTTTTTCAAAGCTTTTTCTGCATCTATTCAGATAATTACATGTGTTCTGATATTTTTATCTTCTTAATGCTACTTTAGTTGCTTTTCTGCCATTAGACAACATCTTCAACCCTTTTAAATTACATTTCATAATGGAGTATAATTAATGTTTTGTCTGGATTTTGTTTGCTAATGTACTGTTTAAGATTTTTGTATCTGTGTTTCTGAAGGTTGTTGGTACATAGCTTTCTTTTGTTGTGATGTCTTTTTGTGACTGTTGTATGTTAATGATACTGACTTTCTATGTGAAATAGAACATATCCATCCATCACTGAGCTTTTGAAATTATTTATGAAGAGTTTTCATTAATTCATAATTATTTCTAGAATTTATTATTATATTTGATTTGAGCCATGGTTTTTTATTTGTGGTTGTGATTCTTTGAATGTTTATATAAGATCTTTACTTATTAACTATTTAATTTGAATGACATTAAATTAAATCACTATTTAATTTGAATCACAATATAGTTTGTACCTTTATATAAAGTTGTACATTTCATTTAAATGCTTAATTGCTCAGAATTACAATTTTTCTTCAAAACCCCTTTACTTTTCAGTAATTTTAGTAATAACATCCCTGTCATTTCTGATCATATTCTTAGTGTCCCCTACTCCCTCTGTTGCGTGTCTCTTTTTCTCGCCTTATCAAAATTCTCTTTTAGAAGAAAACAATTTTTGTTTTTGCTAGCTTTGGAGCCTGTTCTGGAACTAGCTCTTGTAGACCAGGCTGGCTTCGAAACTCACAGTGATCTGCCTGCTTCTGCCTCTTGAGTGCTGGGATTAAAAACGTGCACCACCACCACCCGGCTGTTTTTGCTAATATTTTATACTTTTATTCAAAACTATAAATTATAAACTAATCTCTAAAAAGGTTAAGCTTGTATCATGACTACACATGAATATCCCAAGGAAAAGATAATAAACCTCAGGAGATTATTTTAGATGACTTCTGTGGAATCGAAGTTTGAAAGCATTTGACTATATGACTTGTGTGAGTGTCATTGCATTCTTACTACAAAGCTTGCCATAAACTTAGAGGATCTGCCTGTTTGAGATAACACCAAGTGCTGCTTTTACAAATAATACTTGTTCCAAGAATTGATCATTACCTCTTCATTGTAATGATGGCTCCTCAATATTCCCTTTGATGCTAATTGCATCCCTTCCAAATTCTAAGCATCATTGAAAATAAGGAAGGTGGAATAATGAATACTATGTGTTCTCAAATCTTAATTATTGGATCTTATAACTGTCTTATATTTGGCAAAACATCTTTGCTAAAAGTATTAAGTTAAAGCTCTTGAAATTAGAGTGTTATCTTGGATTACCAAGGTAAGCACTGCATGTATTATGAGTTGTGGGAAAGAAAAACAGGAGATAATACAGGGAGGGACTCGTAGGAGGGGATGATGAGAAAATGAAAGCAAGATTGTAGGAGTTTGGCCACAAGACAAGAAGCTGTACAAAGTAAGGAACAAATTTTCTCCAAAGAAAATATGACCATGAAGGATTGTGAACTGTGAAAAAATGCATTTTTGTTGTTTTACAGTTACCAAATGTATAGTATCTTATTACAATAGTCACAGGATGCTAATGTAAAAGATACATGAAGGATTAATAGATTATCTAAAAGCTTTGGTTTCATGTGCAAGAGACAAAATAATCTCAGGTAAATATATATTCCTATAATATATGCATACATTGATATTACCATAGATGTCAGAGATAGGCTTTTGTTGTAGTCTTCTAGGATCAAAGTTTAGAAAAACTGTTCACTCCTCAGTCAAATGTCTCAATAATTGGTATAAACTGATTACCCTATTTGGCAAAACTGTTCAGTATTTGGTTAGTCAGATATTGCCTAGAGGTTTGAAGAATGGCTATTTAAGATCATTCTGTATACTCTAATGAAGGTTAAAAGATGAGAACCATTGACTTTGAAGATAAAAATAGTTATCAGAAATCCAAGCATCAGTATTCTTTTAGAAACTTCAGGCTCCTGCATCATCGAGTCTATAATTTATTGGAGGTTGCCAAATAAGAAGTCCTGAGCATATATCCCTCTGGGGAATTCTGAGAAGAATTACAAGGCTTGAAGTTGTATGTTTATTGGCTCAAAATTATTGTTCTCTTCAAAGTAGTTCAGTAAAATTGAATAATAGCATTTTTCAATCAGCTATATTAGTATATGTTTTGACAATGTATATATGCCAGTGAGGTCTTTTCCTCTTTTGAGCTTTCTTCCTGAATTTTCACTGTAGTACAGGACAAAAACTCATAGAATGTGCATAGAAATGAATGATGCTAGTGAAAGGAATATAAAATTGATTTGTGTTTAATTGATTAATATGTTGATAGATTGACACAAGAGTTTTTTTATTTTCATTGCAGTTCAAAGATTTATATGGTTATCTGTTGCCCGGCTCACAGCTAGCTTTACCCAAAATAATTACACGGAAACTGTATTCATTTAAACACTGCCTGGCCCATTATATCTAGCCTCTTCTTGACTAACTCTCACATCTTGTTTAACCCATTTTTAATAATCTGTGTAGTACCATGAGACTGTGGCTTACCAGCAAGATTCTAACCTATGTCCATCTCGGGCCGGAGAAACATGGTATCTGCCTGACTCTGCTTTCTTTCTCCCAGCATTCTGTTCGGTCTACTCTGCCTATCTAAGCTGCTGTCCTATCAAAAGGCCAAGGCAGTTTCTTTATTTGACCAATGAAAGTAACATATAGACAGAAGACCCTCCTACATCATTTCCCCTTTTTCTGTTTAAACAAAAAAGAAAGGCTTTTACTTTAACATAGTAAAATTACATATAACAAAACAATTATCCACCAAGAATTACAGTTACAATATTTATATCTACTTTATCTTTTATCATAACTAAGGAAAACTATAACTATCTATTTATTCTTCAACTCTATCAAAGACTCCAGAAGGATATAATACTACCTAAGTAAACAAGAAATAAGCAACTTCTAAATCTCTAGAAATGACAGAGACATCTCGCTGCCTGGACAGTCACCCAAAGTTCCACTGTACCATTGGGGCATCTATCTTTGGCCTTCACGCCCATAGTACCCAGAAGACTCTTCCATGAAGCAGGAAATTTCAAAGACAGTTCAGTCACTTTCTTTTGTATCCTGCAGAATATCTCGCAGACTCTTTCATGAATCAGGAACCCCAAAGGATAATCTAACTTTTAGGCAAGTTCAGCAGCCCTCTCTCTGTGAGTTTCTAGTGTCCAGTTTATGCAACAGTCCAGGCAAGAGCAGTTTCTTACCCAAATCGCTAACAAACTCCATAAGTAGCCTCTTCGATGCCCATCTTCCTCTTGAAGTAGATTGGTACTGCCAGGAGAAGACATGTCTCATTGTCATGAAAAGCTCTAAGTTATTCAAACTTTAAATGCCATATTCTGTAGTCTTTGAAAGATATGAAGAATGCCTATCTAACTGAAATATATATCTATATATCTAGAAAATCTAACTAACATGACTACAAGCTTGACTATTATTGATTATTAGCCATTAACAACCTATATTTCTTAATTATACATTGCATTTTTAAATGAACTACACAATCACAATACCTTCATCAAGATCAGAAATACATATACATAAAACAAAATTGACCTTAAAATCTATACCAATGCAAATTATTCATATCTATATCATATCATATCTTTAAACATAAAACAACATTTATAAACAATATCTGGGAATATGTACATAGTTATTTCTCTCCAGACATCTTCCTGCTGTATAGGGGCACTATTAATCAGGTCTTTTATGGTATAACCTGTGTGTTAGGTTCCTCTCAGTCATCAGTTGAGCAAAGTAATTTTTTGAGGGTGTTCACAGCAACTGTTCAAGATGGCATGGTCTATCATACCATATCGGGATAGAAGCAATCCACACGGTCTCAGCCTCTGTGAAAACAAAAGAAGAACTTTTCCAAAGCATCATAATCTTGGATCCAAATTTTGAAGTCAAGATAGCTTTATAATACACATGTTGGATTAGCTTAGCTGAACACACAATGAAATGTCTCTCTGTATTTAGCTCCTTCACAGTCAAAAATTCAAAGAAAATACAATATACAGAATCCAAACTCTCTGTGAATTTCCCTTTTTACATGGCTTATTTTTCTTTATTTCTTTTAATCTATAACTATCTGTACTCAGTCTCTTTAAAGACTTTACCCTTTTTTTAAAGGCATTAACTTTATTCCCTATATTCTTTTTCTTTTCTCTCCCAAGCCTACGCATGTCTAACACTATGACCCATTTAGAGGTCTTTGATATCTGAATCTGTCCTATTGCATTGCCTGTAACTTTTTTTACTGTCCACGAGCACTTCTTAAAATGCTAAGCACTTCTTAAAAACTTAAGTTGTGCCATGTAGAGGTAATATGATACTGACTGTTTACTACCCATTCTAAACCTTAGCTGTGCTGTTATTATGATAATTATGATAGTTCCTGTCTAAGGTCAGCACAGTTCAGCATGGCAGAGTGGAGCTGGAGCCGCTCCTGCCTCAGCCATTTGGTGCCCATGAGCCGCGCACAGTTCCAGGCAAACAGCAGTCCACATTGCCATCAAGCAAGCAAGCATTTTACTCACAAAAGCCCATCCAAATTCTCTGTCTCCCACAAGAGACAGAGGTTGCGGTAGGAGCATATCCCAGAAAGGCGGCGTTTTCAAACTGCGTGGCTTTTTTTTTTCTCTGCCAGGTAGGAGCCACACTCAGCACTTTAACTCTGAGACTGAGCTTTTTTATCTCAGTTACAGCCTAATATGCCAGGCAGAGCATTGCGCTGCCTGGAAACATCTCTGTGTATGGCGGCAGAAATTCACAATGCTCTCCTGCCTGCCTAAGCCTGATCCCACAGTCTGCCCAGGCGGGGAGTGCCGAGCCATTGGCATAGTCTCAGAGTACTTTCTTCCTGATCCCGAGCAGGCACACAAACATTCAGTCTCATAAAAGCCATTGAAATGCTTTAAAGCCAGAGTATGCACTGCCAGCACAGCCCAGGAAGCCGCGTTTTAAAATGGCGTGGCGTTTTTTTCTGCCGCTATTGCTGAAACAGGTAATCTCTCTACGGCACGTCCTAGCAAACAGCAAAAAGGTGTGTTAAACTCTCTTTTCCTTATTTTTAAGCCCTCTCAGGTTTTTATGTGGATTTAGTTATCTAACAGTTTTTAAGTTGTTTATCTGAAACACAGACTTCTTTGATTTAATGTGTTCTGTCCAAATCTTAGTTATCAGTTTACAGTTGGAAATCTATATTGTTATTAGGCTATGAGGGATACTCTATTGTGATGAAGATTATATATTCTTCTTATAAAAGTTATCAATGAAGGGAGTAAGTCTATAATTTTTATAAGAAATGCTACTATAGATAGAAGCAAGAAGACTTCACTATATATTATATGCTAACAGCTTCATCTTTCATTTCTCAGCTTCTGATACTGGAAGCAGTCCATTTGTTATCATAAATTAGTCTATAGTATTTTGTAATAGCATCACGTAAAGGACTAAGACATTGACCAAAACTGTCCACCGGTGATTCAATTGGGCATGCCAGAAGTACTTTGGTTTTACATATATTTTTATTAGTTTTTTCATAATCTTATACAATATTTTTTCATCCTATTCACTGCCATTTCTGCTCCTAAACTCCCTCATATACGCCTTCTATCTCCCTAGCCCTTTTCAACTTTGTGCTCTCCCTTTTCATATAACCAAATGTCAAATGGGATCTGACCACATACTTTCTGGGCATGGGATCAGCGACTGGAGTGTGTCTTACCTACCAGAAGACACACCCTTAAAGAAAACTGTCTATCCCTTCTCCATAAGCCATTAACTGTCTTCCATTAGGAGTGGGGACTTGAAAATGCCTCCCTAATTCATGTTAGAATGTTGAGTGGTTTGATCTTCTGTAGACATTCACAATTACTGTGAAGTCATGAGTACAATAATCCTGTCATGTACAGTGGACGCCGTTTTGCTCCAGTCATTCCCTATTCATGCCTCTTAGACTATTTCTAATACATTATTTTAATAAAGAGAAAACCACATTTAAGCTTAGATTGATTTAAATAATATAGTGTCTCTTTCACCTAAGATGTATGGAAATTGGAAGTTCTGGAAGGTTTACCTTTCACCAAGTTAAAAGAAAAATAAATTTGCATAGGATTGTTTAGGACCCTTGAGAAGGTGCATGTCTGTTTCTGCAACCAAAAACTGACAGTGGGGATAGAAGCCACTAACTTGGGAGAGTAAAGTCTGTATATATTAATTAGATACTGCATATCTAATTACCAGGTCGTATAACAAAGTGAAAGGAAGAAGTTCAGATTTTGTTGTGTACATACCTGTAATATTGACTACTTTCAATGATATACATATAAATGAAATTTATAGGGAGGCTGATAAATTATTACTTGTTTGTATAAGAAGAAAGGATAAAGTTAAAAGGAACAAAATCTGGCCTATGTAATCAGAATAGAGATCCTTCTGTTCACTCTAATAGTTGATAGTTTATAGATCCAGATTGTTTGAATGAAGAGGGAACCAATTACCCTGAAGTATGGCTCAAGAATGCAACCAAACAATACCCTGTTAATCTTTCTCCCATCATTATCCCAGTAAACCTACAGATATTGAACAGGATAATAGTACAATGTGGTGATGAAAGTAATTAGAACTTTTGGAGAATACAGGATTCTGGTTTGATACTAGCACTAAATCGAGGACAAAGGTATCACTGAGTCCAATCAGTTGTGCAGTGATGAGGTTTTAGTTGTGGTCCACTTCACAATAGGGTAAATTGGTTACTGAAATTATATTGTGATCATGTCCTCATTTTAAAACTGCATAATTAGAATAGACTGTTTTAGAGCAAGTGGAATCATCATTTTGGGTCTCTGATCTGTGAAATTGGGCCTATTATGAGGCAATTCCAAGAAGATTCGATTTGAACTATCTATATTTAGGAAAATGGTAAACCTAAAATACTACTATAATCAAGTAGGTATTATAGGAAAGAAAACCAACATATGGGCTCAGAAAGGTGCATAGTTGACCTGATCAAGAGACAACAATCCTCACCGGAAGAGGTACAGGGGAGTAACCACTGACCAAGTGAACCAGAGCCAGAGATGGCTGAGGGTCCGGACATGAATCTGTGACCTTCAAGGGAGTAGACCTAAGCATGGACCCCTGTGCGTTTGGCTGTGAGTCTAGAACCTCCAAGGAACTAGGCCTGAGACAGAACCTCTGCCAGTCTGGGCATGAATCGGGACCTCCAAGGGAATAGGCAGGAACCAGAGATCTCTGCGGGGCCAAGCATGAGTCTGGGACCTCAAAGGGAGTACGTCTGAGCCAGGATTTCTGTGGGTCTGAGCATTGGTCTGGGACATCAAAGGGAATAGGCAGGAACCTAGAACAACTGCTTGAGTCTGGGACCACTGAGGGAGTAAGCCTGAGCCAGGTCCTCTGTGGTTCTGGGTGCACCCGAGCCGGGGAACTCCAAGGCAGTACACTGGAGCCAGAGACCTTTGCAGGAACAACTCCAAGCCAGGGACTTCTTCAGGAGGGGATTGAGACCAGGATTTACAGAAACAGGTCAAAGCCGGTAACTTAGGCCAAAGTATGCCTGAGACAGCAAACTCCAAGGGAGCAGAGCAAAGCCCAGGAGCGCTGAGCTATCTCCAGGAACATGGAATAACGAATGGGGTACCTAGAACTGTGGCACTGACTGTACCACAAGGAACAACCATCTGAGCTTTGGATACACTGGCACCTAGAAGATTAATCAACAGAATTTTAACCATCCCTAACAACACCTATTAGAGGAAAAGATGAGTAGAAAAGGTAAGAACACACACAGAACCACAAAAGAGCAGCACAACACCAGTAAAACCTAAAGATCCTACAACAGCAAGATCTGAACAACCAAATATAGATGAAGCAGAAGAAAATGACCTAAAAAAATAACTTCAAGAGAATGTTTGAAATTCTTAAATAGGAAATGAGAAATTACCTTAAAGAAATGGAGGAAAAGACAAACAAAAAATTGGAAGACAGCAGCAAATCTCTTAAAGAAAACCAAGAAAAAGAAATAAAACATATGAAAGAAACTATTCAAGACTTGAAAACAGAAATAGAGACAATAAAGAAAACACAAGCTGAGGGAATTATAGAAATAGAAATCACGAGAAAACGATCAGGAACCACAAATGCAAGCATGAACAACAGAATACAAGAGATGGAAAAGAGAATCTCAAGTGCTAAAGATACAATGGAGGAAATAGACTCTCCAGTTAAAGAAAATATTAAATCTAAAAAAAGCTTAAGGCAAAATATCCAGGAAATATGGGACACCATGAAAAGGCCAACTCTAAGAATAATAGATATAAAAGAAGGATAAGAAGTTCAACTCAAAAGCACAGAAAATATATTTAACAAAATCATAGAATAAAACTTTTCCAACCTAAAAAAGATATGCCTATGATGATACAAGAAGTTTACAGAACACCAAATAGACTGGATTAAAAAAAAAGTCCTGTTTTTATGCCAGTACCAAGCCGTTTTCAGTACTGTAGCTCTGTAATAGAGTTTGAAGTCAGGGATGGTAATGCCTCCAGACAATCCTTTATTGTATAAGATTGTTTTGGCTATCCTGGGTTTTTTGTTTTTCCATATAAAGTTGATTATTGTCTTCTCCAGATCTGTGAAGAATTTTGATGGGATTTTGATGGGGATTGCGTTGAATCTATAGATTGCTTTTGGTAGAATTGCCATTTTTACTATGTTGATCCTCCCAATCCAAGAGCAAGGGAGGTCCTTCCATTTTCTGGTGTCCTCTTCAATTTCTTTCTTCAAAGACTTAAAGTTCTTGCCAAATAGATCTTTCACTTCCTTGGTCAGAGTTACCCCAAGGTATTTTATGCTATTTGTGGCTATCGTGAAAGGTGATGCTTCTCTGATTTCCCTCTCTGCTTCCTTATCCTTAGTGTATAGGAAGGCAACTGATTTTTTGGAGTTGATTTTGTATCCTGCCACATTACCAAAGGTGTTTATCAGCTGTAGGAGTTCTTTGGTAGAGTTTTTGGGGTCGGTTATGTATACTATCATATCATCTGCAAATAATGAAAGCTTAACTTCTTCCTTTCCAATACGGATCCCCTTGATCCCCTTATGTTGTCTTATTGCTATTGCTAGAACTTCAAGCACTATATTGGAAAGCAGTGTGGCGGTTTCTCAGGAAAGTCGGGTTCAACCTACCTCTTGACCCAGCAATACCACTATTGGGAATATACCCAAGAGATGCCCAAACATACAACAAAAGTATATGCTCAACTATGTTCATAGCAGCATTGTTTGTAATTGCCAGAACCTGGAAACAACCTAGATGTCCTTCAATGGAAGAATGGATGAAGAAAGTATGGAATATATACATATTAGAGTACTACTCAGCAGTAAAAAACAATGACTTCTTGAATTTTGCATACAAATGGACGGAAATAGAAAACACTATCCTGAGCGAGGTAAGCCAGACCCAAAAAGAGGAACATGGGATGTACTCACTCATATTTGGTTTCTAGCCATAAATAAAGGACATTGAGACTATAAATCGTGACTCTAGAGAAGCTAAATAAGAAGGTGAACCCAAAGAAAAACATATAAGCATCCCCCTGAATATTAACCTTCATCAGGCGATGAAAGAAGACAGAGACAGAGACCAACATTGGAGCACTGGACTGAAGTCTCACGATCCAAAGGAGGAGCAGAAGGAGAGTGAGCACGAGCAAGGAACTCAGGACGGCGAGGGGTGCACCCACACACTGAGGCAATGGGGATGTTCTATCGGGAACTCACCAAGGCCAGCTGGCCGGGGACTGAAAAAGCATGGGACAAAACCGGTCTCGCTGAACATAATGGACAATGAGGACTACTGAGAACTGAAGAACAATGGCAATGGGTTCTTGATCCTATTGCATGTAATGGCTTTGTGGGAGCCCAGGTAGTTTGGATGCTCACCTTAATAGACCTGGATGGAGGTGGGTGGTCCTTGGACCTCCCACAGGGCAGAGAAACCTGCTTGCTCTTTGGGCTGAGGAGGAAGGAAGACTTGATTGGGGGAGGGGGAGGGAATGGGAGGTGGTGGCGGGGAAGAGGCAGAAATCTTTAATAATTAAATTAATTAATTAATAAAAAAAATCAGCAAGAAAAAAAATAAATAAAAAAATAAATAAATAAAATTACGGTAAAAAAAAAATAAAAAGCAAAGGAAAATGAAAACAAAATGTGTTTTTTCGTCCTGTTTGGTTGTTATCTCTTAGAAACCTGGTTTTTTTCTAAGAGAGAAAGAAAGGGAGTAGATTCAGAGAGGAGGGGAACTGGAGAGGAACTGGGCTGAATAGAGGAACGGAAAACTATAATCTGGACATACTTTATAAGAAAAGAATCTATTTTTGAAAAAAGAATAAAACATAAAAATCAGGAAAACAAAACGTGACTAAATAAAAATAGTGTTCAATAATTTTCTAAAAGAAAAAAAAAATAAAAAAAAGTCCTCTTGCCACATAATAATCAAAGCACTAAACATTCAGAGCAAAGAAAGAATATTTAGAGCTTCAAAGGAAAAAGGCCACATAACATATAAATGCAGACCTATCAGACTTACATCTGATTTCTCATCAGACTCCATGAAAGCCAGAAGTTTGTGGTCAAGCGTTATGCAGACATTAAGAGACCATGGATGTCAGCCCAGACTAATATACCCAGCAAAACTTTCAATCACCATAGAAGGACAAAACAAGATATTCTACGACAAACCTAGATTTCACCAATACTTAGCCACAAACCCAGCCCTACAAAATACTAGAAGGAAAATTTCAGCCTAAGGAAGTTGACTACACACACACACAAAAAAAAAATCACCACACACACACACACACACACACACACAGAAAATTGATGGTCTAATAGCAGAAAATCCCAAAGAAGGGAAAAATGTACAAATTAGCATCACCAACAATGAAAATTAAATAAACAGGAAATAGCAATAACTGGTCATTAATATCCCTTAATGTAAATGGATTCAACTCACCTATAAAAAGGCACAGGCTAACAGATTGGATACAAAAACAGAATCCATCCTTCTTCTGCATACAAGAAACATATCTGAACCTCAAAGACAGACATTGTCTCAGAGTAAAGGGTTGGGAAAAATATACCAATCAAATGGACCTAAGAAACAAGCAGGTGTAGCTATCCTAATTTCTAAAAAATAGACTTCAAGCTAAAATGAATAAAAAGAGACAAAGAAGGTTTTTTCATATTTGTAACAGGAAAAATCCATCAAGAGGAAATCTCAGTACTGAATATCTATGCCTCAAATTCAAGGGTACACTCATATGTAAAAAAAAAAAAACACTTCTAAAGTTTAAATCATCCATTAAACTCCACATACTAATAGTGGGAGACTTCAACACTCCCCTCTCATCACTGGACAGGTCTGTCAGACAAAAAAAAATGAAAAGATAAATGAGAGAGCAAACAAAGGTTATGACTTAGACGGACTTAACAGGCCTTTATAGAATATTCCATCCAAACATAAAGGAATATACCTTCTTCTCAGCACCTCATGGAACCTTCTCAAATATTGACCACATACTTGGTAACAAAGCGAATCTCAACAAATACAAAAATAATGGAACAACTGCCATGTATATTATCAGATCACCATGGTTTAAAACTAGAAGTCAACAGCAATACTAATTCCAGAAAACCCACAAACACATGGAAATTAAACAGTTCTCACCAGAATCATCAAGGGTCAAGGAACAAATAAAGGGAAAAATTAAAGACTTTCTAAAATTCAATGAAAATGACCACACAACATACCCAAATTTATGGGACACAATGAAAGCAGTGTTAAGAGGAAAGTTTGTAGCACTAAATGCCTACATAAAGAAGCTGGAAAAATCCCACACTAGTGAATTAACAGAACATTTGAAAACTTTAGAACAAAAAGAAGCAATTTCACCTAAGAGAACTAGACAGCAGGAAATAATCAAATCGAGAGCTGAAATCAACAAAATAGAAACAAAGAAAACAATACAAAGAATCAATGAGACAAAGAGTTGGTTCTTTAAGAAAATCAACAAAGCAGACAAATCTTTATCCAAACTAACCAAAAGGCAGAGAGAGAATATCCAAAACAACAAAATCAGAAATGAAAAGGGGGACATGACAACATCCATGGAGGAAATACAGAGAATCATCAGATCATATTTTGAAAACCTGTACTCCACAAATTTGGAAAACTTAAAGGAAATGGACAACTTTCTGAATAAATATCACTTACAAAAATTAAATCAAGATGAGATAAGCAAATTAAACAGACCTATAACTGCTGAAGAAATAGAAACAGTCATCAAAAGTCTCCCAACCAAAAAAGTTCAGGACCAGATGGTATCATCTTGGAATTCTACAGGACTTTCAAAGAACTAATGTCAATACTCCTCAAATTATTCCACATAATAGGAACAGAAGAAACATTGCCAAACTCTTTTTATGATGCTACAATTATCCTGACACCCAAACCACAGAAAGACATTACTAAGAAAGAAAATTACAGATCAATCTTACTCATGAACATTGATGCAAAAATACTAAATAAAATATTGACAAATCAAATCCAAGAACACATCAGAACCAACATCCACCATGATCAAGTCGGCTTCATGCAGGAGATGCAGGGACGGTTCAACATACCAAAATCTGTCAGTGTAATCCACCATATAAAACTGAAAAATAAAAACCAAATGATTATCTCACTAGAAGCTGAAAAAGCTTTTTGAGAAAATACAACATCCCTTCATTATAAAGGTGTTGGAGAGAGCAGGGATACAAGGAACACAACTAATCATAATAAATGCAATATACAACAAGTCAACAGCCAACATCAAACTAAATGGAGAGAAACTCCCAGCAATTCCACTGAAATCAGGAACAAGACAAGGTTGTCCACTCTCCATATCTATTCAATATAGTTATTGAGGTCCTAGCTAGAGCAATAAGACACCAAAAGGAGATCAAGAGGATAAAAATTGGAAAAGAGGAAGTCAAACTCTCACTGTTTGCTGATGATATGATAGTTTACATAAGCGATCCCAAAAATTCTACCAAGGAACGTCTACAACCCATAAACACATTCAGTAATGTAGCAGGATACAAGATTAACTCAAAAAAATCAGTAGCCCTCCTGTACACAGATGATAAAAGGTCTGGGAAAGAAGTCAGAGAAACATCACCCTTCACAATAGCCACAAATACCATAAAATATCTTGGGGTAACTCTAACCAAACAAGTGGAAGACTTTTATTACAAGAACTTTAAATGTTTGAAGAAATTCAAGAAGACACCAAAAAGTGGAAAACTCTCCCATGCTCTAGGCAAGCAGAAATAACATAGTAAAAATGGCAATCTTATCAAAAGCAATCTACAGATTCAATGCAATGCCCATCGAAATCCCAGAAAAATTCTTCACCAACCTCAAAAGAATAGTACTAAACTTCATATGGAAAAGCAAAAACCCAGGATAGCCAAAACAATCCTCTACAATAAAAGAACTTCTGGAAGCATCACAATTCATGATTTCAAACTCTACTACAGAACTACAGTATGGAAAACAGCCTGATATTGGCATAAGAACAGACAGGAGGACCAATGGAACCAAATAGAAAACCTGGATATTTGGACCTTAAGAGCTCAGACCATTGCTCCAATTTGGGTCTCTGTCTCTCTCTCGATCTATCGCCAGTTGAAAGTTCCTGTGCCATTCTTCTTGGCCTCTCGTCAGCTCTCATTGTCCGCCACATTCCGAGAGTCCGGTTTTATCCCATGTTTTTTCAGTAGTAGTCCAGCTGACCTTGGTGAGCTCCCAATAGATCGGCCCCACTGTCCCAGTGGTTGGGTGCACCCCTCATGGTCCTGACTTCCTTGTTCATGTTCTCTCTCCTTCTGCTCCTCATTATAACCTTGGGAGCTCAGTCCGGTGCTCCAGTGTGGGTCTCTGGCTCTATCTCCATCCATCGCTAGATGAAGGTTCTATGGCGATATGAGGAGCAGAAGGAGGGAGAACATGACCAAGGAAATCAGGACCACGAGGCGTGCACCCACCCACTGTGACAGTGGAACTGATCTATTGGGAGCTCTTCAAGGCCAGCTGGACTGGGACTGAATAAGCATGGGTTGAAACTGGACTCTCTGAACATGGCGGACAATGAAGGCTGATGAGAAGCCAAGGACAATGGCACTAGGTTTCGATCCTAATACATGAACTGGCTTTGTGGGAGCTTAGCCTGTTTTGTTGCTCACCTTCCTGGGCCTGGATGGAAGTGGGAGGACCTTGGTCTTCCTGTAGGGCAGGGAATTTGGACTGCTCTTCAGTATCGAGAGGGAGGGGGAATGGACTGGGGGGAGGAGAAGAGGAGTGGGGATGGGGAAGGGGAGTGGGGGGAGGGGGCAATGTGTGGGAGGAGGGGAGGGAAATGGGAAACGGGGAGCAGTTGGAAATTTTAATTAAAAAAGAATAAAAAAAAAAAGAAAACCTGGATATTAATCCACATACCTTCGAACATCTGATTTTTGACAAAGAAGTAAAAAATATCAAATGGAAAAAAGAAAGCGTATTTAACAAATGGTGCTGGCATAACTCGATATCAACATGTAGAATAATGAAAATAGATCCATACCTATCACCAAGTCCAAATGAATCAAATCCTCAACACAAAGCCAGCCACACTGAACCTTATAGAAGAGAAAGTGGGAAGTACACTTGGACTCATTGGCACAGGAGACCACTTCCTAATATAACCCCAGCAGCACAGACATTGAAAGAAACAGTTAACAAATGGGACCTCCTGAAACTGAAAAGCTTCTGTTAAACAAAGGATACAGTGAACAAGACAAAACAACAGCCTACAGAATGGGAAAAGATCTTCACTACCGCCCCCCATCAGACAGAGGTCTGATCTCCAAAATACACAAATAACTCAAGAAATTGTTCATCAAAAGAATAGATAATCCAGTAAAAACAAAGAAAAAAACAAAAACAAAAAACAAAAAAAGGAGTACAGACCTAAACAGAGAACTCTGAACAGAAGAAATTAAAATTGGTGAACGACACTTAAGAAAATATTCAACATCCCTAGTCATCAGAGAAATGCAAATCAAAACAACTCTGGAATTCCGTACATACCTTTGAAATCCATTTGGTTTGTGGTGAATGTGTTTATGAGCTTTTTGATTGTATGAGTGATCTATTGATGAAAGCAAAGTATTGAAGCTTAGTACTGCTAGTTATCTGGACACATAGGTCCTTCTATGTCTGATAGTACTGATTTTATGAAAATGAATGTGCCAAAATTTACTGAATATATGCTCAAAATTGTTTTATCCTCTTGATGAGTTTTTTTTCTTTTCGATTATGTAGAGAAATTCATTGTTTCTAAACAATTTGAATTGATACACACTTTGTCTCCTATCAATGTAACTATTCCTGCTTGATTTGAATGGTATGTATTTACAGTGTCATTGTCAACCTTTCACTTTTAGTCTGTTAGTCTATTTTTCCATCAGGTTAGTTCCTGGAAAAGAGAAGCTTGATTTTTATCTTTTTAATTCAATGCATCTTTTAAATGTATTTGTATATTTTAAGAAATTCATACTTGACATATTTGACATCTGCATCATTCCTGCTCCTCCTTTTCCTCACTCTAACTCATCCAGTGTCCTCTGTTCATCCTAAATTCATGACTTTTTCTTCTTTATTATCATTATGTATATATACACATGTGTGTGAATATATATATATATATATATATATATATATATATATATATATATATATATAATTTATCTTTCCATGAATATACATGTGTCCATGACTGACCACTTGTGATTGGGCAAGAGACCTGGAAGAAACTGATTTCCACTTTCTCAGTGACCATTGACTCTCTGAAGTTATTCATATAGGAATTGTGGAGTTCTTCCCAGCTCCATTGCCATGTCATCTGGTTTGATCATTATGCGAGTCTTGCTTAGGCAACCATATTGTTGCTATTTCACTGGTACAGCTTCCTTATAGTAGCTGGGGAATATTATCTAGCAACAGGCATCCTAGTCCTCTGTCTCTTACAGTCTTTCTTCTCCCTTTTCCATAATTTCAAACTTGGGTTTGGGGGCTGCATTACAGATGGGTTAATTGGTCTTTGACACTACATGGAAACTCATTCTCTGAATTCTGACCAGTTATGGATATCTGTAAATAACTGCATTTTGGATAGCTATAAATATTTCTAATTGTAATTATCGTATAAATTCACTTCTCTGATGAGGAGTGAGAGTTACATTTATCTCAGAGTATAAGGGCAAGTTCTTTGAATACAGTGAGAGATTAAATCAGTTTAAGAAAATCACAATAGTATGTTTTCCTCCAGTGTCTATAATTTCTCCATCCATGGGTAGTTGAATAAGTTTACAGTATCAGTCATAAATTCACTCCTATTGAATAGGCCTTCAGTCCAGTTTGGTGAAAGTGGCACTACTATATCATTGGGATATTTTACTGCATCAGTCATTGTTTTAGTTTTAGGCTTTACAAATGGGTAGGAGTATAGTTTATTCTTCTCCTGTAGTAGCTTGTATAACACCTTCAGATATTATGGGAGCCAGTCCTCAGGGAGGAGGCTTCCAGAAACTACACTTTACTTCCTCCAGTTTGGGTGTCTAAAATGTCTGGTGTCTTTAGAAATAGGGTCTTGCCTTTGAGTTCTAAAAGGCAACCAAGAGGAATAGCAGTAGTTCATATTGTTTTAGAAGAGACTTATATTCCCCCAATTGAAACCTTGAGAGAAAGATACATACCTGAAAGTGATTAACATGGCACTTGAGGAAAGCATTCATGTGTGTGTGCATGAGAAGCCATATATGTATGTGTGAGGAGGCATATACTTAAAGGACTCAATATTGTAGCCTGTATCTATTAGTTGTATATTTAAAGCTATGCCTGTTAACATGCTGTTAAAAATGTATAAAACATATTCCTTTTCTCTTGCAAGTTTGCTAGTTTATAGAGCTAATGGTTGGCTCTTTCCTAAGCCTCCTTTGTTTATCCATGATAGTAGTAAGATTTTTTCATTTCCTACACTCTTTTACTTGAATATGCTAATCTTACTGTTTTTGTGGCTTTTTTATGTATCCTGTGCAACAATAGTAAGCTGGCTAGTTTATGTCAACTTGACACAAGTTAGAGTCATTGGAGAAGAGGAAGGCTTAATTGAGAAAATGCCTCCACAAGATTGAACTGTGGGTAAGCCTGTAGGGCATTTTGTTAGTGATTACTGTAGGAGGGTCCATCCAGAAGGGTCCACTTCTGGACATTAGGTCCTGGGTTCTATAAAAAAAAAAAAGCAAGCTGAGCAAGCCATGAGGAGCAGCACTCCTCCATGACCTCTGTGTCAGCTCCTGCCTCAAGGTTCCTGTCCTGTTTGAGTTTCCTTTCTGACTTCCTTTAGCTTAGCAATGTACTATGATGTAGAAGTATAAGACTAATAAATATTTTCCTCCTCAACTTGTTTTTGGTCATGGTGTTTTTTTTTTTTTTTTTTGGTTTTTCGAGACAGGGTTTCTCTGTGGATTTGGAGCCTGTCCTGGAACTAGCTCTTGTAGACCAGGCTGGTCTCGAACTCAGAGATCCGCCTGCCTCTGCGTCCCAAGTGCTGGGATTAAAGGCATGCGCCACCATCGCCCGGCTGGTCATGGTGTTTTATCACAATATTAGAAACCCGAAGACAACTTAGCATAGTGGGTCTTGGACTGTATCATTCTGGAATGACTTACTACTTTGATTTTGAAGGATATTTGAAGGATAATTTTAGAGTATATACTATTCCTGCTTTGTGGGCTATTTTTTTTCAAGTCTTAAAATATATAAACCTATGATATCATGTTCTTTAGCATTTCTGCTAATAGATGGGTTTTAATTTTTTAAGGTTTCTTTTTGTACTATGCAATTCTAACATCTGTCCCCTTTTAGAAGTTTTATGTATAATATTGCATCGATGGTCTATTTTTATGGATTTGTTATTTACATTTTTAAATACTTATTACACTTGTATTTTCATTTCATTTCCTTTATTTGCCAAAGTTTCTACTAATAATTTTGTTGAATAGATATTATGCTTTAGTCTGTATCTTCATTTCCAATTTATATTTACAGTCTTTTAATTGCATTCAAGCCACTGTGGTGGTTAGAATGAAAATGGCCCCCATCTCCTCATAGGGAGCATCATTATTTGAAAGGATTAAGTCAAGTAGCCTTGTTGGAGTATGTGATCTGCTTTTTTATTTTGATTTTTACAAGCAGATACAGTTAAGAGATTCTTTGAGTCTCAGAAGAGACTTTGAACTTTGGGCCTTTAAATAGTGTTGAGATGGTGATATACTGTGGGGACTTTTGAAATTAGACTGAATGAATTTTTGCATTATAATATTGCTACAGGTCTGTGGGGTCAGGGAGTAAAACGTAGTGCTTTGAATAAAAATTAATCTCATCGACTTATGTATTTGAATGCTTGGTTATCAGAGAGTGGCACTATTTGAGAATTAGGTTTGACTTTGTTGGAGGAAGTGTATCAGTGGGGGTGGGCTTTGAGGTTCCAACTGCCTGCAGATCCAGAAATAGAACTCTCAGCTCCTTCTTTAGTACCATATCTACTGGCATGCTGCCATGCTTCCTGCAATGATGATAACAGACTAAACGTCAGAAACTATAAGGAAGCCCCAATTTAATGCTTTCTTTTATAAGAGTTTCTTTGGTCATGTTATCTCTTCACAGCAATAGAACAGTGACTAAGACCATCATTATGAACACAACACGATGGTCATGATTACTTTTTTTATTGCTTTTTGAATGCAAAAATTTATCAACTCTATCACCAATTCCTGATTCTTCCATGTGGTTTATTCTATTGGTAGTGTTTATATATATATATATTATTTGACTTATAATGCTTTGTATTTGCAATTATTTTTAGTTTATTTTTCAAACTTTCTTGGTTAAATATTTTGTCTAAAAATTGACATCTTTCCTTTATTCATATATTTATTCATATCCTTAATTATTTAAAGTAATAGTTTTAAATCATTTTATATCATTTCATCCATTTCCATATCTCTTAATTCAGTTATTGAAGAATTATGAACCATCTGAAGAGCCATATTGCCTTGCTGTTTCATAATTCTTGTGTTTCTATGTTGTATTTTGCAGTGTTGGGAAGGTACTTGCTGATCTTATAAGAAGTAATTGCTTTTCATGGGCTAGTTGCTAGCAAGGCCATCCTGTTAGAGATGAGTTAGGATCAGGTGTTTTCTAAATGTCACTTTGGCCAGGCTTTTCTTCCGTTGTTGCCATAGTTATAAAATTTGTCTTCATGTTTCCTTTATATTCTCTTGCTTTCTGTGTATCTCAGAAGCTAATTTAGTTAAAGTTGCTTCTATTTATAATGTATCTTTCATTTATTTGATAGTATTTCTAGGAGCTTTTGACTGCCTTCCAACATACTCTCTTTACTTTCAGAATTAGAAACATTTTACGATCTGTTACTTCTTTTTTTTTTAAAAAATTTCATTGCATTTCACCCCACTGCACCTTACTCTCTTAAGACAATCAAATACTTACTACTTACATAGTGTACTTTTAGAGTTGAGTATTGTGGAGGCTTTAAAATGTAGCCCTGCTTGAGCACTCATCGCTCTGCTTCTTGATATGAATGTAATATGACTGGCTACTCCAAGCTCTTTTCCCTGTGGCTTCTATCATGATGAACTGTAACCTTGACCTGTGAGCCAAGATAAACCTTCTTTCTCCCTTAAAAACATTGAAATATAAATAGGAAATAAAGCTTTGCAATATTTATTCTTCTTCCAAATTCCCCACATTTTACTTTGGCATCAATTTTCTTCAGTTTTAAAAAATTAGGTACAATTTTGAGCTTGTAAGTTTCTTCAGAAATCCCTTAGTTTTGAAACTTATATATGCCTTTTATGTGCAAATGTGTTTTGATTAAGTCCATTCCCCACTCCATCTCTCCCTCTTCTACAGTTATTAGGAAATCTGCCCACTACTGTACATTTCCAATTTCATGCTTCTGCTAGAATCCATTAGGGATACATAAGAGAATCTGAGTTTGGCTAGAACTCAGAGGGATACATAAGCAATATCTTCCCCTTCTCTTAAGATCAATAACAAAATGAGGCAAGAGTCAACCAAAGTTTACTCTGGGAAACCACTAAATTTATTGGTCTTTTTTAAAAGCATAGATGAAGGGTTATTTATGTGGGTGTGGGCTTGCCTTCCCTAAATGCCTGCACCTAGAAAGCCATAGCCATCAGGGATGAGCACTTCCCCATAGCCACCATAGATAGAGCCCCCTCCTTTAGTCTTCTCTTGTGCATCTGCAAACCTATACTCTAGCCTCTCCACCAGGGTATGGGTAGTGTTGTCATTTGGTAAGAATCAGTTGGATACTCAGCAGTTGGTAGGGAGCAGTTAGATACTTGGGGGAGGAGGTAAACCAGAAAGCTGTTAACAAGCCCAACTTAGTTGATCTTTTCCTAAAGGACACAACCGAGTGTCCTAAGATGGCATTTGCTTGGCATAGGGGACAGTCACTCATGACACACATTCTTGTTCTCTCTCTTTCCCTCCCTCCCACTTGCCCTTAAATTTACTTAGTGCTGCCAGTGCTTAGTTGTAGAGACATCTGCTGTAACATGGTGTAAGGACATCTACTGGACCATGGGTACCCTTTCGTAGACGGTATCCTTATTGAAATCTGATTCTAACTCTTCTAGAGGAAAATGTCACAATATAATAAAGGCAGTATTCAAAAGTAGAGTATTGGTGTGGCTAAGAACACTGGCTCTTCTTCCAGAAGACCAATATTTGATTCCCAGGACTCAAATGGCAGGTCTAGCTCCAGGGTAGAATCTACTGTTCTAGCCTTTGTGGGCACAAGGCACTCATGTGGTGCTCAGATATACATATAGACAAAACATCTAAACACATAAAATGTGCCTTTTTAAAGTGGATTATTTTTGAAGGTCACATTAATACGGAACTTCAAATAAGGACTATGATTTCATTTATGACATTGGGGAAATATTCAGAAAGAAAATATCAAAACTACTGTGTTGCAGCCGGGCAGTGGTGGCACACACCTTTTATCCCAGCACTTGGGAGGCAGAGGCAGGTGGATCTCTTTGAGTTACAGGCCAACCTGGTCAACAAGTGTTAGTTCCCAGACAGGATCTCAAGCTACAGAGAAATTCTGTGTCAAAACACCAAAAAAAAAAAAAATCCTCAAAACTGTTGTGTTGCCTATTAAGAATGTTGTGTTCCTGGGGTATCCTTTCAGAAATATTGTAAAACATTTTTCTTACTGCTTTGTTTGAAGGGAAATTTTATTTACTTGTGCATCAAACCTTCTTGGAGCAGGTATATGACCAATGTAGACATTCATCTGTATCTGCTAAAAATGTATTTCTGATATTAGCATTTTGTATTAATGTTTCATGATCAAGGTATATTTTTATACAAAAACCATATAATCTCTTCATTATTTTTTCTTTTTGAGATGTAATCTGACATAAGCCAGACTTACTTGATCATGCTATGTAGTAGAGGTTGGCTTTGAACCCCCAATCTTCCTGCCTCTGTCTCCTTCGTGATAAGATTGCATACATGTGCTACCATGTCCAGTATTCACAGACCTGAGACTGTGGAGATCATTTCTTATTGAAATCACAAAAAGTGATATCTTGCATTTCTATCCATTTTTTTTTTCAGATAATAGAATCTTATGTTGAGGCCACCCTTACTAATCTTTTATATTGATTTCCTTCTCTGTGTTGGAAGCTAGGTAAACTAGTCAAGTTTCCAAGTACATAGAAAATCATAGTATAGAGATTGTATTCTGATCTTACATCACTAATTTTTATTTTCCATTTACATTTAACAGTATTTTTAGTTGACGAATAATAATCTTGTTTCTCGGAATACTGTGGCATCACAATCTTTCACTCTGTCTCAGTCTCTGTGGGTCTGTTGCCTCTCTGGTAGAATAATTTACTGAAATAATTTAACGTCTATCTTATCTCAATAATTATCATTTTCCTTCTAAATTTTTCTTTTATTAAAAATAGAATTTTATATAATATATTCTTATTCATAATACACTATATTTTATTTATAATTTAAAAATTAATAATAAGGAAACATTTAAATAAGGTAACAATGTGGTACAAGTATTTGATGATATTGTGCCGCTAGGAATCAACAGTATTAAATTTCCTTTCACTTATTCGAAACCTTTCCATGAGAGTAATTTTCCTTAATGGGACTAACTTTCTTTTCTTGTGGGTGACATCCAAGGCAGTCCTAACATTATGGTTCATTGTTTTATTTTTTTTAATTGAAAATAGATTCTTACCAATACATCCTGACCATAGCTTCCCTCCTTCCAGGAACTGGCTATTCAAGCAGTGTTGGGCCTGTGCTCCTGCTCTTGGCGTGGGCCTCAATTAAATCAGACGTTGGTAGGTCACTTGCACAAGATCTGCACCACAATTTTCCTAGCACATTTTTCTGACAGGACAGATTGTTGGTTAAAGGTATTGTGGCTGGTTTGGTGACCATGTTTCTCTTTTGGTAGCCTACAGAGTACCTCCTGCACCAAAGAGACTAGAATGGAGCAGTGTAGGCTTCATGCAGTCACCAGCTCAACTTCTCTATATTTAGTGAGCTCTGTGGATGTTGTCCTTGGCGATGGGGCTGTTAGTTTGCTGAGAGCAACCATCTGTAGTATCACCAACCTGGGTTGTTTGGAAGATCTCCATGGGACACCCTAGGCCAATAACTCAACTGAATGCAACGCAGCCCCACTACTGTAAGCCTTACCTAGCTACAGGGGACAGCTAGTTGAGATTCTTTATCTTAGATTTCTAAGAGTCCTCAATAGGGTCATCCTTATAGATTCCAGGAAAATGTCACTACATTAGGTTTCCACACTGCCCCACAAATGCCTCCCCCCCTTATTCCAGATCGCTCCCGGCACTCACTCTCTCATTTCATCCTTCTCACCTGATCACTCCCACTCCAGACCCCATCTGCCCCAGTTCGCCTGCAAAATATATTCTATTTCCCTCTCTCAGAGAGATCCATGCCTCTCCCCTGGACCCCTCCTCTGTACCTAACCTCTCTGGGTCTTTGGATTGTACCTTGATTATCATTTACTTAGCAGATAATACCATTTATAAGTGAATGCGTATCATACTTGTCTTTCTGGGTGTGGGTTACCTCATTCAGAGTGATTTTTTTCTACATCCGTGCATTTGCCTGCAAATTACATGATGTCATTTTTAACAGCTGTGTAATATTCCATTGTTTAAATGTACCACATTTTCTTTATTCATTATTTGACTGGGAGCATCTAGGTTGTATCTATGTTCTGATTCTTATGAATAAATCTGCTATGAACATGGTTGAGCAAGTGTCCTTGTTGCAGGATGAAGAGTCTATTAAGTATATATCCAAGAGTGGTATAACTGCAGCTTGAGGTAGATCAATTCCCAGTTTTCTGAGGAATCCCATATTGATTTACATTGTTGCTGTACAAGTTTGAACTCTCAACAGAAACAGATGAGTGTTCCCCTTAGTCTATATCCTCACCATTATGAGATGTCACTTGTGTTACTGATCTTAGCCATTCTCACAGGTATAAGATGGAATCTCAGAGTAATTTTGATTTGCATTTCTATTATGGTTAAGGATGTTGAACATTTCCTCAAGTGTTTCTCAGTCATTTGAGATTCCTCTATTGAGAATGATCTGTTTTGATGTGTACCCCGTTTTTTATTGAATCTTTTTTTGAAATCTAGTATCATGAATTTTTGTTTTGTTTTTTTTTTGTTTGTTTGTTTTTGACTTTTTGAGACAGGTTATCTCTGAGAAACTGTCCTGGTTGTCTTAGAACTCCCTCTGTAGACCAAGTTGGGCTCGAACTCACAGATATATGCCTGCTTCTGTCTCCCAAATGCTGAGATTAAATGCATGTGCCACCACTGCCCAGCTCATGAATTCTTTATATATCTTGGTTATTAGTCCTCTATTGGAGGTAGAGTTGATAAAAATCTTTTCTCATTCTTTTTTTTTTCCTCAAGCAGTTTTAATGAAAACTGTATGAGACACCCCTACTTCTGCATCTTCTCAATTGTTTCTTTCTTGTATTTGCCCTTCTCCTTTCCTACTTGTTGAGACTTGGCTTTCCTTTCCAGGATCTTCTTTCGGTCTTTGTCCAGCTTTAGCCTGGTGATCACCCCCTTGCTGGGGTGGATGCTCACGTAGACAGTTGTGTCATTAGCCTTTTCTCGCTGCACCCATTCAATGTAGATGACCTATTTCTTCCTGTACATTTGGACCACTTTGCCAATCTGCTGGCCTTTGTAGTGTCCCTGGACAACCTGAACTTCGTCATCCTTTCGAATGGGCATCGATCGAACATTGTACTTCTGTCTCAGCTCTTTGGAAAGGGGGAGAAGATATGATCTTCCTCCGAGTGCGAGAAGGTGCAATGAATTGCCGTTTGCGGTTCTTGCTCCGGTCAGAAGTCACAAACGGATTGAACTTCATTATGGCGGCTGCGATCCAGCGATGGCCACAAGAGGAAAGCTCTTTTCTCATTCTTTAGCCTGCTACTTTGTCCAATTGAAGTGTCATTTGTCTTATTGAACCATTTTATTTTCATGAGGTTCCATTTATTAATTGTTGGTTTTAGTGCATGTGTTATCAATGTGATGTTCTGTTCAGAAAAATAATCTCCTATGCCAATGTGTTCAAGGCTCTTCCCCAATTTGTCTTCTATCAGGCTCAGTGTATCTGATTTTATCTTGACTTATTTGATCCTCTTGGGCTTGAATTTTGTGCAGGGTAATAAATATGGATATTTTTGCATTCTCCTTCATGCAGACATCCAGATTGTCCATCACTATTTATTGAAGATGCTTTATTTTTTCACAGTGTATATTTCTGGTTTCTTTATAAATAAAATCATGTGTCTGAAGGTGTGTGGATTTATGTTTGGATCTTCAAAGACATTCCATTGATTGATGTATCTATTTATATGACAATGCCATGTGTTTTTTTTAAATTGTCAGTACTCTTTAATAAAACTTGAAGACATAGATGGTGATCATGTAGTTTTAGTCTTTCATTCTATTTATGTGGTAGATTAATTTACTGATTTACATATGTTGAATCTTCCCTGCATCTCTGGATAAAGCCTACTTGATAATATTAGATGATCTTTTTGGTGAATTCTTAGATTTGGTTTTCAAGTATTTTATTGAGAATTTTTGCATCTGTGTTCATAGGAGAAACTGGTCTGTCATTCTTTCTTTTCGGAGTGTTAATGTGGTTTAAATTTCAGAATGACTGTGGTCTCATCAAAAGGATTGGTTAAATTCTTTGTGTTCCTACTTTCTGGAATAACTTGTGGAGTATTGATGTTAATAATTCATTGAAGGGCATCTAGGTTGTTTCCAGGTTTTGGCTATTACAAACAATGCTGCTATGAACATAGTTGAACAGATACTTTTGTCATTTGATGGGGCATCTCTTGGGTATATTCCCAATAGTGGTATTACTGGATCTTGGGGTAGGTTGATCCCAAATTTCCTGAGAAATTGCCACACTGATTTCCAAAGTGGTTGCACAAGTTTGCATTCCCACCAGCAATGAATGAGTGTGCCCCTTTCTCCACAACCTCTCCAGCAAAGGCTATCATTGGTGTTTTTGATTTTAGCCATTCTGACAGGTGTAAGATGGTATCTCAAAGTTGTTTTAATTTGCATTTCCCTGATCGCTAAGGAGGTTGAGCATGACCTTAAGTGTTTTTTGGCCATTTGAATTTCTTCTGTTGAGAATTCTCTGTTCAGTTCAGTGCCCCATTTTTTTATTGGGTTCATTAGCATTTTAAAGTCTAGTTTCTTGAGTTCTTTATATATTTTGGAGATCAGACCTTTGTCTGATGCAGATGCCCTTCAATGGAGGAATGGATGAAGAAAGTGTGGAATATATACATATTAGAGTACTACTCAGCGGTAAAAAACAATGACTTCTCGAATTTTGCGTGCAAATGGATGGAAATAGAAAACACTATCCTAAGTGAGGTATCCCAGACCCAAAAAGAGGAACATGGGATGTACTCACTCATAATCGGTTTCTAGCCATAAATAAAAGACTTTAAGCATATAATTTGTGATCCTAGAGAAGCTAAATAAGAAAGTGAACCCAAAGAAAATCGTATAGTCATCCGCCTGGATAGGGGAAGTAGACAAGATTGCAGGGCAAAAACTGGGAACTTGCGGGTGAGGTGGCATGGGGCAAAGGGGAAATGGGATGAGAAACATGAGAAGGGGAGGATGGGAGGAGCTCGGGGGATTGGAATGGTTGGGATATAGGAAGGGTGAATATGGGAGCAGCGAAGTATATATCCTAACTAAGGGAGCCATCTTAGGGTTGGCAAGAGACTTGACTCTAGAGGGGTTCGCAGGTGTCCAGGGAGATGTCCCCAGCTGGTACCTTGGGCAACTGAGGAGAGGGAACCTGAAATGACCCTATCCTATACTGATGAATATCTTACATATCACCTTAGAACCTTCATCTGGCGATAGATCGAGGTAGAGACAGAGACTCAATTTGGAGCAACGGTCTGAGCTCTTAAGGTCCAAATGAGGAGCGAAGGAGGGAGAACATGAGCAAGGAAATCAGGACCACGAGGGATGCACCCACCCACTGTGACAGTGGATCTGATTTATTGGGAGCCCACCAAGGCCAGCTGGTCTGGGACTGAATAAGCATGGGTTGAAACTGGACTCTGAGCATGGCGGACAATGAAGGTTGATGAGAAGCCAAGGACAATGGCACTAGGTTTCGATCCTAATACATGAACTGGCTTTGTGGGAGCTTAGCCTGTTTAGACGCTCACCTTCCTGGACGTAGATAGAAGACCTTCGTCTTCCCGCAGGGCAGAGAATTTGGACTGCTCTTCAGTATCGAGAGGGAGGGGAATGGTGTGGGGGGTGGAGAAGAGGAGTGGGGATAGGGGGAGGGGAGTGGGAGGAGGGGGCAATATTTGGGAGGAGAAGAGGGAAATGGGAAACGGGGAGCAGGTGGAAATTTTAATTAAAAAAGAATAAAAAAAGTTATCTGAGGGAAAAAAAATAAAAAAAATAATTCATTGAAATTCTGCTATTTTACTATGAGTTATAGGTATGTTTAAATTGCTTATCTGATTTTTATTTTATTTTGGTAGGTGATATACATTGATAAAATTATCCATTTATTTTAACTTTTTGTATTTGGTGAAATACAGGTTTTTAAAGTACATTCTTAATGATTCTCTGGCAGTCCTCAATGTCTGTTATTATATCCTTCAATTGGCCTCAAATTTTGTTAATTAGATCTTCTCTCTCTGTTTTTAAATAATTTGTCAACAATTTCTTTGAATCTTACTAATTTTCTCAAAGAACCAAGTCTTATTTCATTGATTCTTTATATTGTGTTATGTTGCTTACATGTAATCAATTTTAGCTCTGAGTTTAATTACTTTTTACCATATCCTCCTTTTGGATGTTATTTCTTCTTTTTGTTTTTCAGAGTTTAGGTATGTTTTTAAAGTTGCAACGATTAGATCTGTTCAAATTTTTTTTTCATGTAGGCACTAAGTGCTATGTACTTTTCTTTTAGCACTGTTTTCATTATTTCCTGTAAATTTGGGTATATTGTGCATTAATTTTCATTGAATTCTTGCAAGTCTTTACTTTCTTTATTTCTGGCTTGACCCAGTAGCCATTCAGTAGAGAGTTGTTCAGTTTTCATGAGTTTTTAAGCTTTTTGTTGTTTCTGTTTTTGTTGATGTTCAGCTTTAATCTGTGGTCTGATATGATGCAGGGAGTTATTCAGATTTTCTCTTGGTTGAGACTTGCTTTGTCTTCAAGGACATGGTCAATTTTAGAGAAAGTTTGATGAGTTGCTGAGAAGAATATTTATAATTTATATGATATATAATGAATATATATTATATATATACACACATGCAGAGTTTGGCTGAAATGTTCTGTGGATAGCAGTTTGATTCATTTGTTTTATGATATCATTTGGCTCCAGCATTTATCTCTTTTGTTTTTGTCTGAATGACAATCTCGTAATTGTGGTTAATTAGTCTATTCATGAGAGTGTGGTATTGATGTTTCCTACTATCACTGTGTGAGGGTTGATTTGTGATTTAAGCTGTATAGTTCTTTTATGAACTTGGTGCCCTTGTGTTTGGTGCATAGATGTTAAGAATGTCTCTTTCCTCTTGGTGGGTCTTTCCCTTGATAAGTATGTAGTTTTCCTTTCCTATGTCTCCTGAGTAATATTGGTTTGAAGTCTATTTTGTTCAATATTAAAATGGATATGCCTTCTTGTTTCTTAGATCTGTGTGCTTGGAGTATCTTTTCCATCCCATTACCACAAGTTTATGTTCATCCTTAATGTTAATATGTGTTTCTTCTTGGAAACAGGATAAGGTGGATCCTGCTTTCAAATTAAATCTGTTAATCTGTCTTTTCATTGGTGAATTGAGATCACCAGTGTTAAGATATTAATGATAAATATTTGTTGATTCCCATTATTTTGTTGTTGTCATGTAGATTTCTCCCTTCTTTTGATTTGCTGTTCTGATATTATTTATTCCTTGTGCTTTCTTGGGTGTCGTTATCTTAAGAATGTTGAAGTTTTATTTCTAGAGCCTTCTGTAGATGTAAGCACATAGATGCTGCTTACATTTAGTTTTATCATGGAATGTTTTTATTTCTCCATCTATTTTGGTTTAAAGTTTTGCTGGGTATAATAGTTCATAGTGTTTGTAGAACATTTGTACAGGCCCTTCTGTCTTCTTTCCTTGCCACCTCTAATATTCTTTCTTTTTTTGGTACATTTAGTGTTTTTGTTGTCATGTCATATGGAGAATTTCTTTTCTTTTCTAGTCTATTTGGTATCTGTATGTTTCTTGTACCTTCATAGGCAACTTCTTCTTTAGATTGGAGAAATTTTCTTCTATAATTTTATTGCAAATATTTTCTGTGTCTTTGGCAGGTGTTTCTTTTCCTTCTTATATTCCCATACAGGAATTTGATGTGTTCTTGGATTTTGTTAGCAAGTATTTTGTTGAAAATTTTTGTATTTATGTTCATAAGCAAAATTGGGTGAGGCTGTAGCATGTGGTCTGCTACAGAGCTAAGGGAGAGACTGGGGGGATTGTATTTGGGTGAGGGAACAAGTGGTGAAAGTCTGAAGATCACTTACCTACTTCCCTATTAAGTATCATATATTATTTTTCATGGTGAAACTATTTAAAATCTTTTGGGCAATTTTGAAATGTGTATTTTATAGGCTATTGGGACAAGATATTTAGCAAATGCAACTTTAAAAATTATTTTTTTCTCATAGTTCCTGGGTTCAGTCTGTTTTGATAGGGAAAGTCTTGGTGGCAAGAGACTGAGACAGCTGGCCACATTGCACACACATTCACAAAGCATAGAGAGAAGTGAATGATTTTGGTCACTTTTTTTTCTCCTTTTACTCAGTTCAGGAACCCAGCCCATAAAATGGTAATACCCAGAATTAAAATAAGTCTTTCCATTTTAGTTAACCTCATGTAGACAATCTCTAATAGTCATTCTCAGAGACTTTCCACCACACACATTTATTACTAATTGTGGTCATCGTGAAATACGGCAAGTCATTAAAACTTATTTTTCCAGCTCAAGATAATCAAAACTTTACATCTTTAGAGTGACCTTTTTATTTCATACTTTTGGAAACTAATTCCTTTTCAAGGAAACATTTTTTTTAACTTTTGTGTGTGTCTGAGTATGTATGTACCTGTGTGTCACTTCTGTGTAGTTAGCCTTGGAGGCCAGAAGAGGACATAAATCTTCTTGGAACTGGAATTACAGGAGGTTCAAAGTTTCCTGACATGGATGTTGGTAACCCAACTCACATCTTCTTTAAGAACAACTAGCATTCTTAACCACTGAGCCATTTTTTCTTTAGTCCTTAAAACTAATTTCTTTAATTTAATTCATCCTTAAAATACATACAAATTTTATTTTTCTCACTATATATTTTATCTTACTGTAATACCTTGTTTATTCATTATTGTTTTTGAGTCACTTTTGTAATATTTATTGCCCCAAATGTGTCCAAAATTCCCTGATGGCTAAAGTTATATCTTGTTTACCTCCTTATTCTATACACAGTAGCAACATATACCACAGGTTGGAATATACATTTACTTTATTATGTTGAAGGATGCATCATTATCAGATCTTGCTGAGATCAACATTTGCTACAGTTTCTTCCGGGTAATCTCCCATATCCTCCTGATGTGCTGGCTCCAGGGTTTATACCCTAAACACTGAGTTTTCTTTCGGATTAGCAAACTAATACATATAAATGGAAATAAAACAAATCTATTCATTGTCTGGTCATTCTATGAAAATGTCCTATAAACTATCCCAGTGGACTCTTTAAAGCCACAATCCCTTGGGTAAGTAAAGATCTGAATCTCCTACCTTGTATCTAATTCAGTTTTCATAGATGGTAATGTATGTTAGGAATATATTCATGGGTATATTTGAAACTTTGACATATTTGTTGTTAGTAATGTGTCCTTTTGTACTTTAGTTTCCAGATTATTTTAACCATATTTAAAATGTCTGTTTTTTTCCTAATGAAAATGGTATATTTTTTGTCACTGATTTATTATCTTCTTTTTCCTCTCTATTCTTACTCATTTTAAATATACTGCTCTAAATGTACTTCTGGTTCAAGATGAATAGGCTGATATGTTATAAATAGACAACACCACAGGGCACTCTGTAAGCTGTTAACATTCATTAGCACTTCAGGTCTTAATATGGAGGTAACCACTTCTCTGTTTACTGTCATTCCCTGCTTGATAATAATGACAAGAAGCAATGTGAATTTACTACCCACCAGCCACTGACAGAATTCCTTTGTCATCCAAAGTTAGGTTGATAAGTTGACTGATGTGAAAGCTTGTTAGGTATTTCTGTATCTAGTACTCATATACAGAGGAAAAGGAAGTTTAAATGAAGGATTTTTTCCTTCTTCTATTACCTTGTTTAAAAACACATGATAACAATTATTCATCATATTAATTCACTTGTTACAACGCCTGAAAAAAGATACAGCAATGACTTCTGGAAGAGCCTCATTCCAGAAAAGACAGACAGAGATAAGCTTGCAAGGTATTCAAATAGGGTATGATTTTGTATAAATAGTTAAGATATCTGGATTGTACTGAATATTTAGTTTTTTATAGATTTACTTATCAGATATTTACTAAACCATACTATGTGTTAGGTACTGTACTAATATTTCAGATATAAAACATATTAAATAAAATACAAGGATAAGTTTTCTGCATAGTATATAAAACAAACAATATACAGATCATATTACAGCACAGAAATCAAATTTATATATTGTGATAGCAACTTTTAGCAGTTGCTATAATTGAGAGTCAGAAACGTTTAAATAAATCTGAGTTTCTAGTTTATTGGAAGAAACAGAAAATTTGATGTTCTTGAGTTCATATTCTCAGAGTTAGATAAGACTAAACAGCCCTGTACTATGGTAAGTGAATGCTTAAAGTTTACTGTAGACTACAATGTCCAGCTGAGTGAATTATGTTACCTTCCTGTCCCATGGAAACATTTGAATTTTGTGTATTCTTGTTTCTTATAAGAGTAACATTTCATTTAGTTACCAAAGAAGAGTAAAGGATAAATCAGGACATACATGGCATGCTTTGTTTTTATGGAAATTATTTTGTACCATATTGATGTAAAGGCAAACCCTAAATGATGGCATTAATCATTTGTACCCTTTTGAAGTATCTAGTGGCACAAATCTTAGTTAAGAAAGTAATGAATTAAATGAATGGCCAAATGAATTAAAGTACATAAGCCTCTTTTGCCAAAACTTCTTGATGTTTTCCCATTCATCTAATCCTCAAGCTCCATGGATCTTTAGTCTCAACAATAATAGATTGTTTAAAGCTGAAAAATCAATAGAAGGGACTTATGACTGAACAAACTCCCACTTTAAATTAAGCAACCATGCACAGAACACATGCGTTTCTGAATCTGTCTCTGACATGATTGCAAGAGTTGATTACTTTCCTCAGGCAGTTATTGCTTTAAAGAATACAAATACAATAATACAATTGGGCAGATTTGGTGAGATGATTAAATTGTAATTTCTAGCCAATATTTCTTCCAATGTTTTAAAATGTTTAATGCCTGAAATACAAATATTATGAAACTTCAAAAATTAGTTTACTGTTCAAATATGTATATCTATAATAACAATAGTTTTATATTATGATAGCTAGCAACATTTAGTTAGCCAAAACCCAATGAAACCTATGTCATTCCTTGCTAACTAGTTTAAATTTACTGTGTTATGAAATCCTCATAATAACTCCATGATAAATTATTCAACATGGGCTGGTGAGATGGATCAGAGAGTCAGGGATCTTACTGCCAAGTCTGACATTCTGAGTTTGGTGCCTAGAACCCAACATGGTGGAAGGAGCAAATTGGCTCCCTCAAGTTCTCTGATCTACATGTTTATGCTGTGGCACATGCATACACACACAAACACACAGACACACACTCACACACACACATACATACACATACACCTTAAATAAAATATAAATTATTCAACTTGTCTTATATATGTGGAGACAGTTTTCACAGTGAACAAATGCCTTATTATTCATATAGCAGAAAGTGATGAGCAATAATTTTAACCTAAATTTCAAGGTTTAAACTAGTAAGTATGTTTTTTGCATCAGAAAAGCATCATTGAAATATGTTACCCTCGTGTTAAAATGTAGACTCAGTGTTGTTGTCCACTGTCAACATTTCTTATGTAAAAGAAAGTAACACAAAACCCACAAAATGAACCAATTCCTGCCTGCCTCTATTATTATTTGGACAATTTCTTCAAAAGATATCTACTCTCTATTGGTACTAGAGCCCATATATACCAGAACACCAACTTAACACGTTATAAAACATGACCCAAGACTGAACACTAACTAAATTAGAACTACATCAGTACAATGAGTTCATGTTATTTTCTCTGAAATGCATTAATATTTAATTTTGATATAAACTTTCTCATATTATCTTAGTGTACAGAAAGTAAAGACATATATCATGGCAAGTTTTCCAAATTTGATTATGAATTCAAAGATGGTTTTATGATGTCTTACATGTGACTCTATAGTATCTTTTCATGTGTAAATTACCTGTTCTGTAACAAGATCATTATAATTTTAATCAGAAGAATGCTTTGTGTCTCCTCTTTCCTTTGGGCACTTTAGTTTACAGTTCTTGGTATTGTTATTTGTTAACAATAGTGGTGAAGTTGATTATTGAAAAGAGCAGGACAGAAGGGAGAAGGAACTGGGATTGTTATGTAAAATAAGATTTTTTTAAAAATAAAACAAAAAAATTCCTGAAAATCTATTACCAGATGGCAACTACTCTAATTGGAAAAATCACAGTATGTATATGTGATTTGTGCAAAAGAAATCACCAGATACAAAATCAAAATGAGATACGAATACACTTACTTATAAAGCAGTTGCGTATTATGATGCCCTTTTATTACTTAAACTATTTTTATGGAGAAAAATTCAATTAAATAATTGTACATAAAAGTAAATTGTGTTAATATATAGGAAATAAGAATAGAAACATAGCTTGAATCTGTAGAAGAAATTATTTTCGTCCTATGAAATTGATTAGATATAAATATCAGTATTTTCATCATAGAGACAGACATTTAGATTTTACCTGGAAATAGGAACAGGAAAAAACTGGAATGGCCATATAAAAACTTATCTTTATCTAAGTTTTGAAAATTAATAAACTGACTTTGAATAAATTCTATACTTTCAATTTTCATTTAACAACCATTTCCTAGTTTTCATTCTGAGGAAATTATGTAAATTGTAATGCAAGTAGCTGATCTGACTCAGTGCTAATGTAACTAAGAAAACATAGTTTAGTAGTGATTTTCAATTTTTATTCATTAAGGGGAAATTTTTATTTTGAAGTCTTTGAAGTGGGGTGTAATGTGTCACATAGCATATTCCGGTTCAGACTAATCATATTTCATGAATTCTATTCAGTTGTCTTATGGATATTAGTACCTTCCATATTAGATAGCACTGCTTTTTATAATTGAGTGCATCCCAATAATCCTTTATTTTACATTTGTATTTATAACTGGTTGGAAGTGAAGTATTGATGACTGCTATAATATTTAAGTATGACGTATGAGGAAAGTGGCTGTTAATAAACTGCTATGTCATCATGTAAAGAATGACTTTTATCCCTACTTTATTTCATTTTTTCTGGTTAAATGTATCAGCTTTTTCAATAATAATTCATTTTTGGAATAAAGTGACAGAATAAATTGAGCACTTGATATGAAAACAATACTGCATCATAAAAGTTATTTTTATTGAACAAAATGGAAAGAACAGCAGACTAAAGATGCGAATATTACATTCACATCATGTAAAGTTAAAATACCATAGTACAAAGTCATTCAACTAATGGAAAATAATCACACAATTGAACAAACACATAGCACATTGGTGTATGTAAACAATAGGCACTATATTTATCACCACAGAGTAAAGGCAGTCTGGTTTATTATGAATACAGCTTAGCAATTTTAGTGCCTCTGTTTTGTGATGTTCCCAAAGTGATTATTATCTTAACATGCTCTGTTTTCTTGAGCACTTTACTACCTTCTTCCTAGGACTATGAGTGGTTGGGTTTCTGATAATGTCTGCCATGTTTTATATACTGAGGAATTGTTATAGTAAATAGCTAAATTCCCTGTGTTTGTGTGTGTGTGTGTGTGTGTGTGTGTACATGCCTACCAATATCTGGTACATTTGATGTATCATCGAATACTACCTTTTAAAACATAATTTGTATTGATTCTTTTGGAATTTTACATCATGCACCCCAATGCCACTCATTCCCCAGTCCCTCCTTATATGCCCCTCACCTTTGTAGTGTCCCCACAAAGGAAGACTTAAAAATAATTAAATACAAATAAGAATATTAATTAAAAATCAAACAAAAACTAAAACAAAAGCAAGCAAATTCATATTAACTAAATATAACATGAAAATGTTGACTTTATATTAAGGGTAAGTTATTCTAGTTCAAAGGGAAATATGGCACATATTTATTATGATGAAAATGCATTATTTTAGATTTTTATTTCAGTAGAGCAAATGTGCCACGTTTAATCTGGTGGTTTTATCATTTTCTAATTTTATTGGCTTAGTAGTTGTATTTCAATTTGAATATGTACAATTTTAGTATCACAATTTAGTCACAAAATAGATTAAGGACTTAAATCTGTATACATTTAAATAAAATATTATAAAGGAATAATTTGTATCATCACTGGACTTCTGTAACAAACAGAAAATTTGTGACTAAATTTCTACTGATTAATAATTACCTTGAATGCTTTCCTTATGTATCCTGGGCCCAGAAAGTTTTTGGACTAGTTGTCCTACAATAAACTTTGGAAACTCTCTGTATACTGCATTACTTAATACTTTGCTAAATGTTATTTGACTCTTTATTTAGTATTACTTGTTATATTATTATATTCTCATCATCATTTATGCCATGGCAATTCTTAAGTGTACATGGACAGCCTGCTTATAGGGATGACAATAACACAAGCATCTAGGACTGCCCAGAATGGAAACAAATGGAGAAATGCAAGTTATTGATTTGCACACCACCTATCTGCACACCTGTCTCCTCATCCACCAGGGCTTCTGTTATTATTAATTGCAGGGATATATCAAAGAGTTGTGGTGAGAGGATGTATCCCTGCAATACTCCTGTGATTGTCTTAAACCGATCACTTAATTCTCCATAGACTTTGACTGATGGAAAAATATCTTTATAGGCATTTTCTAGTAGTATGATTTTCTCTGGATACTTGTAGAAACTCATTGTTTCCCAAAGCCCTTTCTCCAAATTCCTTCCTGAAGCTGATATAACAAACATTTAAGTCTTTTCTAAATTCTTCATATTTTTCTGACAGTTGCCTCAAAGCGAAGATCTGATCAATTGTACTACTGTTAGCTCTGAATCTGCACTGGCCTTCTGTTGGGATTTCCTCTGTTCTGCCCTTGATACTTTGCAAGATAATGGAAAAGAACATCTTCTTGCTATGGCACAGCAAACTAATGCCCTTGGAATTTGAGCAGTTCATCTTGTCCTTCTTGTGTATGGGAATCACTTCGTGTTCCCATATCTCTCTGAAGAGTCTGAGAGGCACCTTGACCCCTGAGCCTCTTGCAGCTGCTTCCAGTAATGACATCCACTCCTGGGGCCTTCCTGTGCTCTGCTCTCTTGATAGCTTCCTCTATCTAGTTCCTGTCAATATTTAATATTTTCTTATCATCTCTGGTGTTCGAGTGACTGCTGAAGTGTTTCTTGTTGTACTCTATGTAACAACATTAGTGCCATCATATAGGGCATCACAGTATTGTCTCCATCTTTGCTTTACTTCCCCTGGTTCTGTTAATAAATAACCTTCCCATCTTTAGTCACCTGATTCTGAGGAGCATATCTGGTGATTATCCATCTGATAGCCTCATAGACAAGATGTGTTTTATTATGGAGTCTAGCTTCTTCGACCTCTTTGCATATACCTTGTACATACAGCTCTCTATCCTTCACTCTTTTGACCTCCCTGCAGCTTGTGGATTGCCTCTTCGTTTGCTCTTTAGCTTTGTTGTTTTTTCCACCAGGTTGATTGTCTCTGCAGTAAGTCATTCTACTGGTGTTCCCCATTTTGCATAATGAAGCATCTCCTTGGAAGCCTCCTGTATAGCTCTTTTTGATTTTCTCCCATTAACTATCTGTAAAGGGTTGTTTAATGAGTTCCCTCATCTCATTTTCAGCGAATCTCTTATACTCTCTGTACAGCTGGGTTTGTCAGTTGTTTATGATTGATCATCCAGTTCTTGTTGCCTGGCATGCCTCGCCTAAGTTTCAGCTGAATGTTGACCGTAACAAGTTAGTGATCTGACCCTAAGTCAGCACTAGGAAATGATCAGCTATTTTGGACGCTAGATAAGAGTTTGCTGCTGTCCAGAATATGGTCAGTTTGGCTGTATGTGCGTTTGTCAGGGGATTCCCACATCCAGCATCTTGATGGTTTCACCTGCCTGAATTTTGTGTTGGATCTGTGCAAATCATTTGCATAGCAGAGGTCAAGCAGCTGTTCCCCCTCTATATTGATGTTTCTGTTGACATTTGTAAACAGTTAAGTGAATTAATAAATCATTAAATAATAAATGAAATTAATTAATAAAACCTTAACAATTAATAAAACATCAAATTTAAGAGCAGAGTAATCCTTACTTCAAAAACATTGTTTGAGGCCAGCCTGGCCTAAAGAGTTCCATGAGAACCAAGGCTGTACAGAGAAACTCTGTCTCAAAAAACTTAAGCAAACAAACAAACATCATGGTTGCCATGATGATTGCATGTGTAACAGGGAGGAAAAGACTTCAACCTATAGGAATCCTGATGTTGTGCTTTCTCATATGTCCATTGCTTAGTAATTATTTTAACTTATAAATAATAATAAAACATGCTTCTCTATTAACCTAAATCCAAGAATTAGGAGAACTAAATACACACACACACACACACACACACATCTGGCACCAGTCTGCCACATGAATGGTAGTATTCAACTAGGGTCTCATGAACTGGGGCCCCAGTGCTTAGCTCAGCCATTAATTGCCTTCTTATCCTCTATTCTCACCAGCATCTCAGTGATTGATGCATAACATAATCTTACTGTATCTCTGAAAATAGACTTATGTCAATGATTCTATTTACTCACATGCCCAGAAAGAGGATACTAAAGGCTAAGTCCAATACAAATTGATTTACTCTGTAAAATCTTAGGATCTATAAATCTGAACAGTCTGACTCCTCCAAATTCACTCAGCGGTTTACTGTTTACTATGCCCCTGCTATGTTAAAAATATCATAGTAGACTTCAGGGAAGTGGAAATAAATAAAACAACAGTGCTATAATGCACGAGGTTAGAAAATGACACCAGGAAGGCAGGTAGATAATTGACAGTTCTAAAGCCCTGTAATAGATGAGACTGGAGGACTAATAGAAAAGAAAAAGCTGGAATAGGAAACATTACTCTCTCCGAATTTTCAGAGAGACTGAAATGAAATGACAAAGACATAAAATTAATAATTTGAGAAGGATTTATGAAGTGGGTAACTAAAACAAAAAAGCCTGACTTTAGACCTGCCATTAGGTCCTGATTGTTATTCCAAAGATATACCTCTAAATGGCAGTATAAGGTGTGAAGGCAACATAGGTTCACAACGATCATTAAGTTCTTGTCTGTCATTGAGTCCTCTGTGTTCTTGTCAGGAAAATTATAATTTCAGGTAGTCAAGATGTTCCTATGTAAAAATTATTTAAAAAACCAGTCCTGGTACACTTAAAATAATTCCAGCAATGTTTCATGTCTTTGCTGAATAAACCTATCTGTCTAAACTTCCAGGCTTGCAGTTTTCTGTCTCTGAATTATTTAAAATGTAACTTGAGACCAAGACTGGGAAGAGATGTAAGAATGCCAATATTTGTGGAATGCATAAGCCTAAAGTGAATATATGCTAACAAGAAATCTGTTGGGTATTAACTCTTATTTGGGCATTAGCCCTAGATGGACATGTGCTTAGGTAAAGAAAGTTCCTTTCTCTGTGTTTAGAACCATTTCTCACTGAGAAAGAATATTATTTCTATAACAAAATAACATGCTGGATGGGGGAAATATTTGTAAGAAAAAACCAATAGAATATTTAAAGAACAAAAGAATCCACAATAAAATCCAGTGGCATAAACATTTCCCCAAAGAAAAGATGCGGGAGATCTGAGCTCGGTACCAGGAGAGCCATCATTGGGGTGAGTTTGTGACCCACAGCAGCAGCCCCGGACAGGGAACTCAGAAGTTCCTCACACCCACCCCCCAACCCTCCTGGGCTCCCTGCAGAGACTCTACTCCCTGCAGACTGCCTCTCTCTTCCTACCCCACCCAGCTTGCATCCAGAACCCTTCTTCCTTCTGCCCCCCTTCCTTCTTTGGGCACATAACACCACCTAGCTCAGCCTGTCTGGGCGCTGGGGGCGAATCCTCAGGACAAACAGGCAGGCGGGAGTTCCTATATTTCACTGGCCTGCCTGCACCAAGCAAGGTAGGGGCTTTGTTTACGAACTACCCAACCAGCACGGAGATCTGATCTCGGCACCAGGAGAGCCATCATTGGGCACAAAGAGCTAATCTTGGCACCAGGAGAGCCATCATTGGGCACGGAGATCTGATATTGTCACCAAGAGAGCCATCACTAGAACACCAGGAGAACCATCACTGGGGAGTACCATCACTGGGAAGGGACAACAGTAGGCAAGGAGACCTGATCCTGTAAAAGAAGATCCATAGGAGAGCATTCGGAGGAAGAGATGGGCAGGCGCCAATGCAAGAATTCACCCAACAATCTGAAAAATAATATGAAACCACCAGAACCCAGCGACCTCACAACAG